>NW_024068126.1:0-25702 GCF_009389715.1 Phoenix dactylifera | reverse complement strand
CTGGTGAGGATTAATCAGCCCCGCTACCCCCGAAGCTGAAGACCGTCCGAATATAGAACCCACGGTTGCTTTGGGTTCCATCCATAGGCGCAGATGGTGGCTCAGGGTCGTCCGACAAGGTACATTCCACAAGAAAGTCGGCGAGAACTTGAGCTTTGATGGCCGGCTTGGGCCGATATTCGAGGTCGAATTCCCCGAGCTCTACCGCACTTGGCGATCCTCCCTGCACGGTCCGACCTCTGCAATATTTGCTTCATAGGCTGGTCGGTCAGTATGACTATTGTATGTGCTTGAAAATAAGGCGGAGTCTCCGAGCCGAGATGATAAGGGCGAAAATTGTCTTTCTCAAGTTTAGAATATCGGGTCTCAGGATCCCTGAGGACCCGGCTGATGTAGTAGACTGGCTTTTGGAGCTTGTCCTCTCCCGGACCAGGACTGAGCTTACCGGCGGTCGGGGAAACGGCCAAGTATAAGTAGAGGACCTCGCCCCGCTGAGGCTTGGTGAGTAGCGGGGGAGAGGCTAGAAGGCGTCTGAGCTCTTCAAAGGCTCGCTGGCATTCTTCTGACCACAGAAAGTCCTTTGGCCACTTAAGGATCTTGAAGAAGGGGAGACAGCTCGGCGATCGGGAGACGAACCTCTCCAAGGCGCGACCCGTCCAGTGAGTTGCTGCACTTCTTTGACTGTTTTTGGGGGCGTCATCTCCTGCAGCGCTCGAATTTCTCGGGGTTGGCTTCAACTCACGCTGGGTCACTATGAAGCCCAGAAATTTGCCAGAGGTGACTCCGAAGGCGCATTTTGCTGGTTGAGTTTCATTCGGTACTCTGAGCTTGGAGAATGTTTCGTTGAGATCGACCACATGGTGCTCCGCCACTTGGCTTTTCACCAGCATGTCGTCCACGTAGATCTCCATATTTCGGCCGATCTGGTCCTCAAATATTTGGCTGACCAGCCTCTGATACGTGGCTCCAGCATTCTTCAAACCGAAAGGCATCACCTTGTAGCAATAGGTGCCCTTGTCGGTGATGAAGGCCGTCTTCTCCTCGTCTTCCGGCGCCATCCGGATCTGATTGTATCCGGAGAAGGCGTCCATGAATGTCAGTAGTTGATGTCCTGAGGTAGAATCCACGAGCTGGTCGATACTTGGGAGGGGGAAGCTATCCTTCGGGCAGGCCTTGTTCAGGTCAGTGTAGTCCACGCACATGCGCCACTTCCCATTGGCTTCTTTACAAGGACTATGTTGGCGACCAATCTGGGTAGGAGACCTCCCGGATGAAGCCGGCTTTGAGGAGTTTGTCTACCTCCTCGGCTGCGGCCCGTTGTCGTTCCGGGGCGGCCCCTCTTTTTCTGCTTCACAGGTCGGCTGGTTGGCTTCACCTGGAGTCGATGGACTATGACCTCAGGGTCAATTTTCGGTACGTCAGCGGGCGACCAGCGAAGACATCAGCATTGTCCCGCAGGAAGCTGATGAGGTGACCCTCTCGCGGACGCCAAGGCCGGAGCCGACCTGCACAGTTAGCTCGGGAAGATTTTTTCGTAGGGGAACTTGAACAAGCAGCTCACCAGGCTCTACTTGCTTCTTCCAGGGATTATCCCTTGCGTCCAGGGTTTCTATGGATAACGAGGGACCGTTGCCTGGGCCGGCGCTCGTTTGGCTGCTTCAGTCTGTGAGCCGCCATGTAGCACTGCTTGGCGACCAGCTGATCCCCGCGGGCTTCGCCTACTCCTCGGTTGTAGGGAATCGCATGAGTAGATGTCGGGTCGAGACCACAGCTCGGAGGGCATTTAGCCCTGGTCGCCCCAGGATGGCGTTGTAGGCCGAGGGTAGACGGACCACAAGGAAGTCCGTCCTCACAGTGCTTTCTCGAGGAGCGAGGCCGACCGTAACAAGAGAGCTGACCTCGCTTCGACCGGGACCGAGTCTCCGGTAAACCCGATAAGTGGGGCATTAATTTTTCGGAGTTGTCCTTCTGGTGACCCCATTTCTTGGTAGGCATGATAGTACAAAACGTTGGCTGAACTTCCATTGTCAACTAGGACACGTTTTACATTGAATTATTGACAATCATGGAGATGACCACAGCGTCATCGTGAGGGGTCTCAACCCCTTCCAAATCTCGTCCGAGAACGAAATGACTTCGGCAGTACGCGTTCGGGAAATTTCTTGGGCTGGTCCTCCCGCCGAGGCTTCTCCGATTACATTGATGGTGCCGGCGATGGGCCTGTTGTCATCCGGATTCTCGGATGGTGCTGCGTTTTCCACTGGCCTCCTTTCTTCGCGTCGGTTCCGAACGAACCGATTGAGCACCCACGGCGAATAAGCGCCTCGATCTCGTCTCGGAGTTGAATACAGTCCTCCGTGTCGTGTCCGCGGTCTCGGTGGAAGCGACAGTACTTTCTGGGGTTGCGCGGGAATCCCGTATCCCGCATGGAGGTGGAGGTCGGAAGAAATCCCGGCCTTCGATCTCCATCAAAATTTCGGCCGGGGAGTGTTGACAGGGGTGTAATTTTCGTACCTCCCTGGGTGTCCGAGGCCGTGGTGGGGACCTTGGTCGTGGTGAGGTCCTCCGTTGAGGTTATCCCGCTGCCGAGGCGGGCTTCTCAGTCGGGGGAGATTCTTCTCTCGGCGAGGGATCGGCTTCTTTGGCGGCCGCGCTCCTCGCGGCGTTTCTTCTGCTTTCTTGAGGCGGGCTCGATTGCGCCTCGCCTAGAGGCGATTGCCTCTTCGGCCTTAGCGTACTTCCAAGCTCGGGCCAGCATCTCGGTGAAGTCGGCCGGGAAGCTCTTCTCGATGGAGAAAAGGAATCGATAAGAGCGGGCCCCAGTCTTTAAAGCCGACATGGCTATGGACTGGTCCAGCTCGCGAACTTCCATGTGGCGGCGGTAAAGCGGTCCAGATACTCCTTCAGGGACTCTCCCTCCTTCTGCTTGACATCCAGGAGGGAATCCGACGTCCGCCGTTGGCGTCGGCTGGCGGCAAAATTGGTGGCAAATTGTCTGCCAAGTTGCTCGAAGGAAGATACTGTGCTCGGCTTTAGCCCAGAAAACCAGAGTCGAGCTGTCCCTCGAAGAGTCGCCGGGAAGGCCTTACAAAGCACAGCCTCCGAGGATCCTTGTAGGGCCATAAGAGCTCGGTAGCTCTCCAAGTGATCGAGGGGGTCGGTGACTCCATTGTAGGGCTCCACTTGAGGCATTTTGAACCTCAAGGGGACCGGCTCATCCTCGATCTGGCGGAAAAAGGGGGACTTGGTGGTGAACTCAAAATCCCCATCTTGTCTTGCCTTCTTGCTGTGGAGCGCTTCAATCTGGCGCTCCAAGTGCTCGACTTTCCTATCGAGCTCCCCAACCCGAGGAACCGTCGCCGTGGTTTGCTCCGGCTCACGGTGGTCTGGGGCAGATTCGGCTTCAGGGGGTTGGGGTCTTCCGTTGGGACCTTCCCCAGGCAGCTCTCTCCGGGGGAGGTCCGCCCTTCATTGTTGGCCCTTGAAGAGCCATGAAGATTCTGGCCCTGGGGGACCGGACCGTTGGGAGGGGACTCCGGCAAGAGCTGGGCCTGCGGGGGAGCGTTGGTAAGGCCTCCTCACGTCGCAGGCCTTGAACGACGGCCGCCAAGGCCTGGACTTGCTGCACCAGGGCATTGAATTGCTCCGACTGGACCTGAGGAACCGGGTCAGCCGGAGCAGGTGAATTCTGGACGGAATGTCCAGGACTCTGTGGGGGACGCCGGGAGATGTTGGAGGCTCCTTACTTCTCAACTTCATGATCGCAACTCGAGCCCTTCCTCTAGCGCCAACTGTTGCTGGAAATTGGACCGGGGGCGATCGTCCGTCGAGGAGGGGGAGCTGTCGGCGATGCGAGGGAGTGATGATGCGTCGGCGGGCGGCGTCCTCTGTCGGGGTGCCTGCAGAAAGCCGGTGGCCGGTCTTCCGGCGCCGGCCCTCCGATGCTTAAGTTAGAGGGGGCAAAATAGTGTTTAAAGAAAATGGGAGCAGTAGTCTTCTTCCCTTCTCTCTTCCCCCCCTTTTTATAGGGGGGTTTACCTGCGATGTGACCGGACAAGGCCGTCGTACAGCTCGGCATGTTGCTTGATCCGGTGCATGGACAAGTAAATAATTACACTGATGTCGGAGGTAAGGCCGTCGTACGACCTGAGCCGTCACGCGATCGGGTGAATCATTGCATTGATGTCGGCGGTGAGGCTGGGGTCAGACTTATCATGGCGGACAGGACTCTGCCGAGCTGATTTGCCGTGGAGAACTGAGGATCCGTAGATGAAAGGAGCCACGCGCATTAATTGTTGCGTAGGCCGGAGATTCACATTAATTGTTGCGTAGGCCGGAGATTCACATTAATTGTTGCGTGAACTGAGGATTTGCCGGGATCATGTGTAATAAATGCTGGGGCAGTGGCAGGATATGGCCCTTGACCGGACCTCGGAGAGGTACGGCCGCGGCAGGTGGTCGACAAAGACCCGCCTTTGAGGTCGGAAGTCCTCTAGGTCGGATGATCCGGGATCGGACGCTCTGGGGTCGGGCGCCGACCTCAGTCGTCCGGAGTTGTCGACTGCGTAATCTTCCGGTGGCAGGGTTATTGTATTACTGGGGGAAAACCGTATTCCCCCAACACATATAAAGTAATTTGTGAAGTTGCTTTGAGAATTACCCCGTTATACATTTATTTCCTTGCTACAGTTCCTCAAGTGAAAATTCTCACTAGGCCGCCACGAAGAGCTTTTGGCATGTATTATATAACAAAGTCGCACAAGGGCTCTTGTTGTTGACTTAAAATCTCTAATAATATGAATACCATTCTTTAGGTAATAAGAACATGTCTACAAACATATTTCGATTAATTATAGAATGGACTCTCTCCTATTTTCAAATGAATTGACACTGTTCTCTGATATATAGCCTGCAGTTTTTCACTCCTGTAAACTCAAATCAATTAAGCCAAGTGGCATAATACATCTGCTTCATGCTAGCGTGCAACAAATCAATGGTCATATATGACAGCAATAGTTCCAAAATAGAAATAATGATGCGAATTCTAACAAATTTTTATTTACCCTCTATGGAAGCATGAGGGTTCATTTTTCTTCTCTTTGTAGACAACAAGGTGACACTGCTAACCATTTACTTGCTTCATGTCTCTTTGCAAGAAGACTGTGATGGAAGTTCACCGTTGCTACGGGTGTTTCTTTTATTCCTTCATTGTTGTCAGAAGAAAAACACTGCAAAGTTGGGATATAGTGACGGTTATCCTAGATTGTCATTTGGCTTAAAAGTAGCACATGAACATTTTTTAGATGAGGAAGAAATAGAGGATGCATTGTTGGCTAAGTTGTCCTCATCAAGGAATGGATGTGTAATGCTTTTAAAAGCTTCAAGTCTTTCTGCATTTTTTTTATATCTACCTTTGAGAAGTTGTAATTGCTATTTTCCTTGCCTCCTTTTTGAGATGATGTATCATTTCATTTTTTAATGAATTTGAGCTTCAACCTATTTCCTCTCCCATAAAAAATTGTCATTCTATGATTGAAGGCAATCATAATGCTAGCTTTTATTTGATTCCTAAGATTTCCCATGACTTCATCTATACTTTGATTTTGTACCACAAAGCCTTCCATATAATATACGTTCATAATATGATTTATCCACTGAGGAACTAAATATTATATCAAAGACAAAAGATTCTGATGTGGCACTCAATAAGCACAATGATATGGTGTGACCATATTAGTAGAGCTCATGATCTATGCGGCAACCCTCTCTCACTCAGAATTTTTCAAGGCACCTTGGTTAGAACTCTCTTTTTTTGCCAACCTAAGAGCCGAGAAGAGCAAACCTAGAATAGCCGATCCAGAGAGCCAAGGAACCTCGCTCGACCCAACAACCAACTAGCCTGGTGATTAGTCCGAGCCAAGCAGAGACTCCTCATAGTAGAAGAGGACCAGCCTTTTTGCCCAAATGCACATGAGGCTTTGGAAGTTCTCTCATGTGCTAGGATGTTACAGCACGTTCTCAAATTGTTATGTCGTGTTAGTATTTGTTACAACACGACTCCAAGTTTGTTAGGATGCAATCTTAGAAAAATTCAGATTTCCAACTATAAAGAAATCAAAAGATCCTCACAAAAAGGTAACAAGTAACTTACTTTAACTAGGTGAGGCTCTATCTCTTCATTTTCCTCCTTCATTCCCATAAAAAAGATACGTCTTTGATGTATCAAAGGGCCCAGCCAGAGTAAAGCTCCGTCGAGTTCTCTGAACTTATCTATTGTCTTGCAGGTGTATGGAGATATCCGCATCACTATCCCGAGATTAAGTGGCAGTAGATTGGCACCATCTGTGGAAAACTGAATAAGGAGCTATGCCGCTTAGAAGGAGTAACCAATACACAACATCCCCCATCAAGCCTCAAGGTAGCCCAAGAGAGGGCACCATGAGAGAGTCCCATCTTCTATAGTAGTGGTGGTCAATTCTACCGCTTCAACAACCCTCGAGGATGCTCGTGACCGTAGAGCAGTTTGACCGGCTTTAGTAAGCATGTCCAAGCCTTGGATGATCTAGTCAGGGGCTGGTACTAGAGAAAAAGATCCAGTCAGCAGAACTTTCCAAAGAACTATCAGGTTAGTGGTCTACTCCTAGCCAAAGGGATGATCGACTTCACCATTGTTGGTCTTAAGAAAGTGGCAGAAAGAGCTCCTGTTCTGAGAATAAATCGAGAGGGTCTGAGGGGAGTTCCAATGTCGGGCGAGGTTCGCTCGCTCAAAGAGAGGGGAGATGGTTCCAAGGAGATTAGGAGACTTATTTGACTCGACGTCTCGGTGAAATGAACGAGCCTGGCTCAAGTTATGGAGGAGGTGAGGGAGAAGAAGGCTAGCAACTCAAACGAACCAAACCTTTGCAATGTGCCAACCTTCACAAAGCAAATAATGACGGAACCCTTCCTCCAAGGTTCAAGATGCCCATGGTGGAGCCATATGATGGAATTACAAACCCTATTGACCACCTAGAGTCTTTCAAGGCTCTTATGTTGTTTCATGGAGCTTCTGATGCCATCATGTGTTGAGCCTTCATAGCAACTCTGAAGAAGGCTGCCCAAACATGGTATTCCAACCTTTAGCCATACTCGATTAGCTTGTTTAACCTTCTCAGTTAGAGATGCATGGGCCCTTTCACTAGTAGTCGCAACTGCTAGAAGACCCCTATGACCTTTGATGACCCAAAGATTGATTCATAGATTGATTTTGATGATCACAAAACCTTGAAGTATAGATACTAATGTTTATATTGCAAGGAGAAAGATATTTATTTTGCAAGGAACATAGCAAGTTGGAAGAACACAAGAAGGCCTCCAAAGCTCTCAAGTTGGAAGAAAGCTACAATTTATTGGTCCAAAGTTTAAAGTTCAAAGGATTCAAATTGGAGGAGTAAAATCAAAGGAAAAATTCAAAAGAACAGTCTTCGAGTCGACTCCAGTGGAATTCGAGTCGACTCCGGAGAAGTATGAGTCGACTCCGGAGAAGTATGAGTCGACTCCTAGGAGTCACAGGCAGAAAAGTCAGAGAGTAGTTTTCGGGTCTGAGATTCGAGTCGACTCCAGTGGCACGCGAGTCGACTCCAATGATTGGCAAGTTGACTCCAAAGAAAGCATGAGTCGACTCTAAGCGGAACACAAAGAAAAAGTCAGAGAGCATTTTTGGGACTCTGAGATTCGAGTCGACTCCCGCATTGCACGAGTCGACTCCGAGACTCCGCGACCATCAACAGACAGAAGACCAAGTTACTGCCTCTGAGAGCCGAGTCGACTCCAAGACTGGACGAGCCAAAAGACAGAGGATCGGGAGTTCGGGCTCTGAGATTCGAGTCGACTCCCAGGACAGTCGAGTCGACTCGAGTGGATCAATTCAAAATTGGATCCACGGACTTTAGTGGACGAGCCGACTCCTGCAACAGGCGAGTCGACTCCTGATCGCGCGAGTCGACTCCGATCCCAACGGTAATATTGTCAGGAAGTGTAGACTGTGTCCAACGGCTCTATTTTGTCTCTAACGGCTATATTCTTGTTTCCACGCCATCTAAAGCTATAAAACAAGAAGAGAGCTAGGGGAGAACTCATGGAAGTGGGAGAGATCATCTAGGAAAGAGATCTCAAAGAGATTACAAAGGAAATCTCCCATAAGCACAAAAGGGCCATCCAAAACGAAATAGAGAGAAGAAGAGCATCCAAGTGAATCCGAAAGCTTCCTCTCCATCCGTGTGCTGCCTCGGGGATCCTCTACTTCATGCCAAATCAGAGGAGGATCAAGTAAAGAAGAAGCCGAGCTCCTCCATCTTCAAAACTCGTTTGAGGGCTTCTCTTTACTCTATTTGTTTATATTGTCATATCTGCTTGTTTAAGAAGCTTTGATTTGTTTTTATTCTTTGTTTTAATATCTTGTAACTTGATTCAATCAAGGGATTGAATCAAGGGGTTAAAGGTTTGTTGGTGAGCCAAAGGGAAAACCAACGGTGCAAGGTTTGTTGGTGAGCCAAAGGGAAAACCACGGGATTAAGGTTTGTTGGTGAGCCAAAGGGAAACCAACGGGGTTTAGGTTTGTTGGTGAGCCGAGGGTAAAACCAACGTGTAAGGGTTTGATTGTGAGCCCGGAAAAACAATCGGGGTTGGTTCTAGTCGGTGAGCCTGGAAAAACCGACCGAGTTCGTTGTGCGCTCGTAAAACAACAAGTTGGGTTGTGAGCTTGTAAAACAACCGGCTGTAATCGGTAGGATTATAGTGAAATTCCCAAGAGGTCTTGGGGAGTGGATGTAGGTGCTGGGGTGCACCGAACCACTATATGTCCTCTGTGTTTGTAATGCCCTCTAGTTATTGTCTAACTAACACACTTACTTACTTAGATAAATTGCTTGCTTAATTCTTATCCGCACATCCTTTAGTTGCAAGCATATTTAATCAAGTCGAAGTCTATACATCAAACCCTTGCTAAGTTTAACTTTCACTGTGCATCTATACAACTTAGCATAGTTAATCAAAAAGTTTTAGAAGTAGTATAAAAGTTTTAAAAGACCCAATTCACCCCCCCTCTTGGGTTGTATCTACTGGGCAACAAGTGGTATCAGAGCAGGTGCTCAATATTATTTGTAGTCTTAACCGACTAGAGCCAAAGATCATGACAACTCAAATAGATAGTTTTCTAGGAGAAGGACAATCAATTGATACACCTCCACTATTTAATGGCATAAACTATACACATTGGAAAATACGCATGCGCATTTTTATACAATCAGTTGATTATAATTTATGGAGCGTTATAGTCAATGGAACACACACAAACACTAGTCATAATGAGAAAATGGCTCAACAAAATTCAAAAGCCATGAACCTACTATATTGTGCACTAGATAGGAATGAGTTTAATTGCATATCTTCTTGCATGACTGCTAAAGAAATATGGAATATGCTTGAAGACAAATATGAATGCACTAACAAATCTGAAACATCATGTGTAGAAGGAGAGCAGTATCACATTGAAAATCTATGCTTGGTGGCACAAGAGGTACATGCTGAAACTGAAAGCAATTTTACATTTGATGAACTCCATGATGCCTTTTCTGATTTGTATTTAGAATATAAGAAACTTATTTGTAAGAACAAAAACTTGAAGATTGAAAATCAAAATTCTAATAGATGAAAAACTGAAACTAACCAGTAAAACTGAAATCTTAATTAAAGAAAATCAAGAACTAAATCAAAGAGATCAACTTCTCACTGAAAGTCATGATAAACTTAAGAAAAATAATGAGTTACTTTCAGAAGATAACAGAAGATTAACTATAGAAGTTGACAGATTAAAAACCTGTTGTTGAAAGATTTACCCTCAGCTCTGAAAAATTGAACCTAATGATAAATAATCAAAGAGCTGAATTTGATAAAGTTACATTAGGATATCAACCTTGGTACACCCAAAAACCTTTTAAGAATATGTTTGTTAAAACAGTTTTTAATTACTCTAAAACAGATTCTTATAAACAAAAGCTAAGTAAAATCTCTTCTGTTGTTCCTAAATCTATACATTACAAATTTGATGAACCAAAAAGGGAGAAACAGAAAATTAAAAGTTTTCCTACTACTCATGTTCGATCTAAGTGTGTTAAATTCAACAAGAGGATACAGAAATACATCCCTTGTAATCCTAAAATCTGTAAATTCATGGACAAAATAGCTATTAAGAGAATATGGGTTCCAAAAGGAACAATTATAGCTAACCTACAAGGACCCAAAAGAGCTTGGGTTCCTAAGTTGAAAATATGATTATTCTTTCAGCAAGCATGTCTAGCTATCCAAGGTTCTAATGAAAGATGTTATCTAAACAATGGGTGCTCTAGACATGTGTTAAAGAATTGAATTTAAAATGTAATTAAAAAGAATGATTTAAATGAAAGAAAGAATGAAATAAAGTAATTCTTACATCTTCTCGTATTGAAATTACTTTATTAGTTGATTAAAACATAACTTGAAAGTGTTAATCATTTTTGTGATATAAGTGATATTCTTTTGGGTATGAAAAGAAAATATATTCAAATCACTTCATTTTTTTTTGTATGCTCCACTCACTATTGGATAAGTTGCTAAATGATTAATTAATTCATTAAAAATAACTCTATGAATCCTCTATATGCTTGATTAAGAATTTTTATCCATGGCATTATTTTATTGATCATCAATATGATAATGGATACTTGGTATGTTTTTGAATATATGCACTATGAATACCAAGATTAAAGAAACCATCTTAGCATACAAAATCAACTCATGCTAGTATGTACTTAATCTCAATAGACCTTGCCATTGGCTTACTTAAATTATCTTCTTAAAGGTCAAAGTTTTGCTATGCATGCTAACTAAGGAAACAACCAAAAATCATTTCTAAATCTAAAGATGTTGTTTCCATCTCTAAGTTTCAAAAGCTTACATTGGATTTGTTCTTGGCAAATAAAACTAAAGTATTTTTCTGTATTTGCTAAATCTTGTAAAAGTGTTTCAAATGAAAAAGATTTCCAAACTGTGAAGATAAAGAGTATCATGGCACAGTGTTGAAAACCAAAATCCTGATAAAGTTATACAGAAAATAATATTAAATTTGATTATTTCAGCACCAAGAACACTATAAGTAAAATAGGATTAATAGAATCTTTGAAGAATTGAAAAAGGTAATGTTGTATGATAGTCATCTACTTAAATGATTTTTAAAAGCTATCATCAATACTTGTCATACATATGACTTCTATTAGATCTATTTTTGATGAAAAACTTCTTTTGATCTTCTGAAAAATAGAAAATAAACTATTGCGTATCTCTCATATTTTTCAGTCGTACATGTTATGCTTGATATGTTCTCTAGAAAAGTAATGCCAAATCTGATAAAGATACTTCTATCCTTGGATATCATTCATGAAGCAATGCATATAGAACATTCAATGAAAAGATTCAAGTTGTAGAAATATTAATTCATTCTATTCCTTATGAGACTAATGATTTATTATGAAGATACTAAAATTAAATTATATATGTATACCGTTAATCTTTTACATATAACAATCTGAAAACTTGTTAATAATTAGAATCAAAATTGGATTTTTCAGATATGCACTTAATGAAGAAAAATTGATGACTACTAAAAGACTAAATCAAGAAAAGAGGAAATAGATCTTGATAAAGATTCTTGCATGATTAGAAGTAAAGATCATCATTATCATGTGCTTGCTTCATGAGCTTTATATTTTGTCAAATGAATGTGTAGAATTCACTCCTATGTGGTTACTTCATTAAAAAGGAGATCTATGAAAAATAACCACCATATTTGAAAACACTCATTACAAATATGTTAAAGCAATATATAATGTGGAACAAGCATCAACAGCATGATACAAAAGCTCAAGCAACCTTTTTGATAGAAAGTAATAGTGATAAATCTTTGCATCAAAAAGAAGAATTTGTGATATCTTACTTGCTCATAGTTTACATTGATGACATCATGACGCAATCGGGTGGGCTGCAGAATTTTTCTTCTTGATGATGGCTGAATTTTTTTTTTTTCTCTAAGCAATGGCAATGGAGGCTAGGGTTCTTTGTGGTGGAAGGAAGAAGAAAGAGGATGGGTTGGAAAAATTGATTTGAATTGGCAGCAATTGGCTCCAAAGAAAGGTTGGCGTTGGGCGGTTCTAGATTGCAATTGGATTCGTTGAGAGGAATCAATTCGAACCGATTGGATTGATCAATATAAGGTCTGATGGCTTGAGAGTTTTTTTGAGTATTAGATGGATTCTGAAAGGGATGAAGTATTAAAGAGGATGGAAGAAACTTTACTTAAATTTAATCAGGATTTCTAATAGGTTGGTGATGGAAGAACTAGGGCACAATCGGTACACCAAAAGGAACTAGTCTGAACCCGATTTGATGATCAATATGTTGGCTATATGAACATAGATTTTTTTGAAGAATATGAAGGTTGGAAGCTCTTGTGGCAGTGAGGGAACAATGGAGTATTTTTTTTTTTTGGATTTTATTTCTAAAGGATAACTAAGGAAACTAGGTTGAGTCTCACACCCTAGGTTCCTAGAATTTGAGGAGAAGGTTGGGGCGTCTCACCTTTATCTTCTTCTCTCCAATGGTGCCTCACCAATGGCTGGAAAAGAGCCCTTCTTTCGTGGTCTCTCTCTCACAAATCTCTAGAATTTTTTTCAAATAAATTTGATATCATTTCATTCATCAAAACCTCCTCTTATAAAGAGAAAGAGGTTGGAAGTTACGAACAGATTTACTTGGACTCAAAATCAGATAAGGACATTTTTTTAAAATTCAAATCTAACAATAAACTTCCTAAACAACTTGCCAACTAAAGGTTGGACAAGTGTCAACCCTTCATGGTGTGTGGGTTGGAGATTAGGAGCAGGAAACCCCAACCGCACCATTAATCAAACACCTTCTCGAGTACCAACATCAGTATGAAGTTCGGGAGACTCCTCAAATGTCATCTGATCTCCAAATTTTATGTTCTTATAGTCATTGAAAAGCTACGGATGTCTACTTTCCAACAAAATTTGAATCAACTTAATCGGACTTCTGTAGCTTCCGAAATCTTCAAAATACCATATGGTGTTCAATCTGTCATGGATTTTAACTGGATCTGAACTCTGAATTTCTTCCACATGTGAGAGGTCTTCATGGTAGAACTTCTCTTTCTTTTGACATGTGACCACTTCTAATTAGCCATGGACCCATTCATGCCTTGGACTCAATCTAATTGATATTGAAGAGGCTAACCCATTGTGAATCAAATCACTTATTGCATGGACTCAATCTAATTTCAGCTTGGACTCAACTTTGCTTGGACTAAAATTCAATCCACTCCTTCACCCAATGTCCCACGCCATTAGAATGAGGGTGGTGCTTCATGGTTGGGCTTCATCTCCACGCTCTCCCCATGATTCAATTGGGCTCAACATGATTGATATTGGAACTCCTTGAACCCCATGAAACTTGGTGCACACCCAAGAAGGGAACTCAATCTCCATGCCCAAGGGACTAGACCCAATACTCCATGCCCAAGGAGGATGCTCCTGCATCAATTCTCCCCTTCTGGAAAAAGACTCGACTCCGTCGAATTTTGCATTTGATAGAGCTCGTAGAAGTTCGGGTTCAGCTGTTGGACTCCCTCCATCTTTAATCATGTGCAATCTGAAATTAGTCGATCCTCCAATAAAAAACTTCTGGTATCCTCCTCGGTATGTGGGGCATGATCTGATCAACTAGGATGTCCTCAATGGTATCCGTCGGGGCTGATCGTCGAAGAAGTGATGATGATACAGGTGGGATGTCTTCATCTTTAACATAGCGACCATCATAGGGCTGCAACTCTTCAACATAGTGACCATCGTAGGGCTGCAACTCTTCAACGTAGAAGATGGGGCTAACCTGCAAATCATCTGATAACTCGAGCACAAAGGTCTTAGTGTTAGATGTATGCCCTAGAAGCCAATTTGGCTGACACATTGTTGATTCTAGGGACATAATTTTGTACTTGACTATTTATTATTGAATAAATAAAAGGCATTTTCATTCATATTGTTTATGTGTCTATGAATCGTCCAAGAAATTAATAAGATGATGATACATATTCTCAAGAGTTGAGAATTCGAGCCATGTATCATTGGTGATTAATTTCTAAATGCTCTTGATCAATGGATCATCACGAGGACGGTGATCGATCCGATCAGTGCACAGATCACTTTCCTTCTGGATGGACGAGACTTGAGTCCACAGTGTAGGGACACTGAAGTGATAGTGCAGGTGCTTGTTAGAGAACAAGGGTACTGAGCGTGACCAAGACAAGAAGTCACTTGGATGTCTATCCACTCGTCAGTGACTTGCTTGATGTTGCAGTAGTGTGACTGGTCCTTTGACCTGCGGTGCTTCGGCTACTCACAGTGAGGTTATTGTAGTTTGACTGCACACATACATGGTCTCTAGCCATATGGGTCCATGCAGTGTAGATTGGCTGCAGTAGGTTCACTGTAGGAGTAGGGTATGCACCTATAAGGAATCTATCGACCTTGATAGAAGAGGAGTGATCCTATGTGATTTGTTAGACTGAGTTCTAAGACCTTGGCCAGGGCAGTAATATAAAGTGGAAAAAGAGTTTCTACTATCGAACTCAAGTCGAATAAATCTTGACATATGACAGACGATGGGGTTTGACGAGTTGTCCATGACCTCCGTCCTGTAGGGATCCACGATAGTAGGACTGTATCACACGTTAACTGCACCTAGAGGTTCATCATTCCATTCTGCTGGGTAGCCACTACATGCTGCTAGGTGTCACTGGTGGATGGTGGGACTCATAGGGATTATCTTGATGATCGATAAACCCTAATGAGTTGAGTTGGAATCGTTCCAACCCATTGAAAGGAGTTTTCAATGATATGAGATAGAGATCACAATATATCTCACTACCAGTCAGAATAGAACCTATGGGGTCACACACACTAGAAGTATTGACCGATCCGATGGTTGAAATCGTGATTAGGAATCACAAGTAATCAATTTGATTGATAAGAAGTTGAAGAAGGAAAAAGGGAATTAATTAATTGGACTTGAAACAAGAATCCTACTTCGGGTAGGATTCCTAGAGTCCTAATTGGATTAGGACTGGGAATCCTAGTTGGAGTAGGACTGGGATTCCTACTTGGAATAGGATTCCTACAATCCTAATGAGATTAGGAATTTTGAATTAAAATTGGATTCCTACTTGGAGTAGGATTCCTAGAAATCCTAATTGGATTAGGACTTCGGATTCAAATAGAGTCCTAATTGGATTAGGACTAAAATTAAACAAATCCTAATTGGATTAGGATTCCTTAAGTCTAAAATTATTAATCTAATGAATCAACATGACTCCTAATTGGATTAGGATTGAAGAGTTCAATTGAGTCATGGTTCATTCAAGTCCTAATTGGATTAGGACTAGCATAGATTGAACCCAATTTGGCTAATCCTAATTAGATTAGGATTAAACCATGAGAGAGGCACCTAATCCTCTTTGGAAGAGGATTAGGTTAACCAAGTAAGAGGGGCATCAGCCCCTCTCACTTAGTTGGTGCGACATGAAGAGAGAGGGGCCGGCGCCCCCTCTTGGAAAGTAGTCAAGGGCTCCTAACTTGTAGGAGCCCTTCATCCTTATTAAAGGAGGACTAGGGCCGGCGCCCTAGATGGACCTTTCTCCTCTTCAAGCCGTGGCCACCCCCTCTCCTCTCTCCTTGGTTCAGCCGCATCAGCAAAGGAAAAGAAGAGGAGGCGTCCCTCCTCTTGGTCTTCTTCCTTCTCCAACGCATGAAAAAGAAGAAGGCTGCAGGGGCTTTTGATCTTCTTCCCTCTTCATCCTTCTTCTTCCTCCTCTCAAGCACAATCAAGGTTGATTGAAAGAGAGGAGATCAGCCATCAAAGCTATCTCTGCAAGGGAGCTAGCACCCCGGTGAGATAGAGAGCTTGGATCGGATCCTGCTTCGTGTGGATACCCGTAGAGGCCGGACGTTTGAACGGCTTCAAGCGAACCCTCTTCCAAAACCACGAATTCAGATTTGCGGTGATCATCTACCCGCGCAAGGTGAAGATTTGATCTTCCTAATAGTTTTAAAAGTTTTAATTCTTACCTAATTACGAAAGGTCTCGAAACAACGTTCATGCGATGAACGTCGAACCCGTGCATGCCGATTCCGCTGCCATCTGATTTTTTTTGAAATATCAGCGGCATGGGCGGGTTCCCAACAGTGGTATCAGAGCCTAGGCTTCGTAGATTAAGGTAAGAATTAAATATCTAAAGGCATTATTAGATCTGAAAATTGAATGATCATGCATGCTGAAAAATTCTGCATGCAGATTTTTCAGGGGTGCTGATTTTTGCATGCTGATTTTTATGTGATAAAAAGATGATTCTAATTGCATTGTTAATGGGATTACAAAGTTTAGAATCATGATTAGCATGATCAGCGACCTATGTCATGATATAATCAGTTAGTTTTCAGATCTGAAAATTATAATTGTTGCATACGGTGATGATCATAGGATTCAACCCTTTTGGTATCAAATGTAATGACCTGCGATGTGATCTGCGATGTCATGTAATTTTTCAGATGCTTGCATGCATCTTATTTGATGTTTTGAGAGGCCTGCGTGCCTCCTAAAAGGAGATGTAATTTATTTTTATTTTTATTTTACATCTGGTTGTATTTCTGTGATGTGATGTACATCAACGATCAAGTTGAAGCAAAGGCATGAGATGAAAGGTGATCTAAGCGGTTGATGGCGATGGGATCAAGAGTTGATCAAGGATCGAATCAAGGAGGCTTGGAACCAATTCAAGAGTTGAAGACCACTTGATCGATTGATGTGCATGTGCTTGTAATACGACCTAATTAGAATCCATGATCATCACCTAGTTAAAGTTTAGCTTTAATTTGATGCTGCGATTATAACTGCCTGTGATGTGCCGTTTGCATGTGATGTGAATGCGAGTCGGGTAGATAGGTTTACATGTGATGTAGCAAACCCAATTGAGACCTAAATCAAAACCTCCTCAATCAAGTCGAGAGTGAACCGACATGAGCAAGTCATATTAGATTAATTGATCTAATTGGTGTCTAGGAAAGCATGAAAGGTGGTTACTTAATTAGGACCTTACTCTCTGAGTAAGGGGAGCCTCCCACCTGCTTACCTGGCCAATTGTTCGATTACCTCTTATGAAGGGCTCAAGTTGCAAACACTAAGACCTGATTAACCAATATTAAGTCAATAGGTCTTCCACTGTAGTAGAGCTGCTAAGGCCTTTCTGATGTTGATTTGTCTCGGCTGGACACAGTGGTCAAGTTGCATCGGGGGGCTGGACCTCTCTATAGACATGAGATGTTGTAGGGTAAAGGTGGGGTTGGGCACCAATAACTGTTAGGTGAGGACCCAATGACGACTTTATTCCTACGGTTATACGGTGGGTCTGACTTAACTAAGAAATGGGACCAATAACTGTTAGGTGAGGTCTTCATGGCTTAGAGACCAAGTTACACTGCAACATGCTTGAGAAGCATTGTACAAGAGTTGTACACTCATCCATCTATGTGTCACCAATAACTGTTAGGTGAGGTGGCATGTAAATTGGTGGGACCGCAGTACCCACTAGAAACCCTAGTCGTGTGGGATTTCCGTTTTCCTACCAGGGGAGTGTGAGGAATTCGAGAAAATAGTGGGAGTTACATTTGTTCTAAAAGACCTTAGAACAGATTAGGATCAAGTACAAAAGTCTAACTAGAATCTTTACTCTCTGCAGATACAATGTCGGCTTCAAACCCTTTGACCCGTATTCTTGAGACCAACCGACTGACCGGAACCAATTACAAAGACTGGCTTAGAAATCTCAAAATAGTTTTGGACTGTGAGAAGATAGGCTACATACTCGATTCAGATATCCCACACTACCAGCACGTCCTACTGATGTTCAGCGTGAGATGCATAAAAAGTGGTTGGATGATGACATTAGAGTAAAATGCTATATGATGGCATCCATGTCTAATGAACTCCAATGCCAGCATGAAAATATAAAGACTGCTAGGGACATACTGGCACACCTGCAAGAGTTGTATGGTGAGCAGAGTCGCACAGCTCGTTTTGAAGTGTCCAAGAGGCTTTTCAAAGCGAAGATGCGCGAGGGCAGTCTGTCCATGATCACGGTCTGACCATGATCAAGGACCTAGAGGAGCTTGAGAAGCTCGGTATGGACATGCACAAGGAATTGCAAGTGGATTTGATCCTACAGTCACTTCCTGATTCATTTGGTCAGTTTATAGTAAACTACCACATGAATAAGATTGAATGCACTAAGACTGAACTAATCAACATGTTGGTAACTGCTGAGGGAGCCTTGAAAGGTTCAAGGGGCAATGTCCTTGCTGCTGAGTTGACTTCTGGTTCCAAGAGAAAGTCTACTTGGAAGAAAAAGAAGCCTGCAAGAAGCAGAAGAAAGACAAGAAGCCAAAGAAGGAAGTTCAAAAGAAAAAGGCTAACGACAAAGGAAAATGTTTCCACTGCAATGTCGAAGGCCACTGGAAGAGAAACTGTCCTTCATACCTCGAGAGCCTGAAGAACAAGAAAGGTGACACACCTTCAGAAGGTATAGACTTGCTCATAATTGAAACTAATCTAACGGTTTCTTCTACTTCTAGTTGGGTTATAGATTCTGGTTCTAGTGCTCATTTGTGCACTACCATGCAGGGTCTAAAGGAAAGTAGAAGGCTGGCGGAAGGTGCGGTAACCCTTCGGGTTGGCAACGGGGCAAAAGTTGCTGCTGTGGCTGTGGGCACCTACCATCTGCGACTACCGTCTGGATTTAGTTTAATACTTAGAGACTGCTATTATGTACCTGTTGCTAGCAGAAATTTGATTTCTGTTTCATGTCTAGCACAGGAAGGTCATGTTTTTACATTTGACAAAGACTGCTGTTCTATTTATTTAAGAAATAAAATAGTCGCACGTGGTTTCATGATTGACAGTCTCTATCATTTACATATGGATGTATCTGTGAATGTTACCGAGCAAGATGTGAGTGCCAAAGGATCCAAAAGATCCAGAGATGAGATAAACCAAAGATATTTGTGGCACCTCAGGCTTGGCCATATTGGAGAGGACAGAATGAACAAAATGGATAAAGATGGGCTTTTAGGCTCATTGACTTCCGAGTCATATCCAGTTTGCGAGTCCTGTCTTCAAGGAAAAATGGCTAGACTGCCCTTTGTAGGACATGGGGAGAGGACCACTGAAATACTTACCCTAGTACATACAGATGTATGTGGCCCATTCGATGTGCTAGCCAGGGGACGTTATTCTTACTTCATTACCTTTACCGATGATTATTCACGGTATGGGTATGTGTATCTTATGAGACACAAGTCTGAATCTTTTGAAAAGTTCAAAGAGTTCAAGAATGAAGTAGAAAAACAAACTGGAAAACCTCTTAAGGCTCTTCGATCAGATCGAGGAGGAGAATACCTTAGTGGGGAATTCCGGGACTATCTCAAAGAAAACGGCATAGTCTCACAATGGACACCTCCGGGTACACCTCAACTCAACGGGGTGTCAGAGAGGAGGAATCGGACCCTATTGGATATGGTCAGGTCCATGATGAGCTTCACTGATTTACCTATGTTCCTTTGGGGAGATGCCTTACTCACAGCGATTTATTTATTGAATAGAGTTCCCTCTAAATCCGTTCCTACCACACCGTATGAGATATGGCATGGTAAGAAACCAAGTCTGGGTCATCTCAAGATTTGGGGATGTCCGGCCCACGTCAAGCGACTACAGGCGGACAAGTTAGAGGCTAGGACCATAAGTGCTCGTTTTATAGGATATCCTAAAGAGTCATTAGGATACAATTTTTACGTCTCAGAGGATCACAATGTGTTTGTGAGCCGTCATGCCATCTTCTTGGAAAATCAGTTTATCCTTGATAGAGGCAGTGGGAGGAAAATTGAGCTTGAAGAGAAAGTCTCTGAAAAGCAACGAGTCATGGATCCTATAGAACCCATTCATAAGAGCCAGTACACGATGTCCCTCAACCACCTCGTAGATCTAGTAGGGTCTCCCATCCTCCCGATAGATACTTAGGTATACTAGAAGAGGATACCGAGGAAATGTTCCTAGTGGGAGATAGGGATCACATACAGGATCCCAAAACCTACAACGAGGCGATATCTGATATCGATTCCGAGAAATGGCTGGAAGCTATGAAGTCAGAGTTAGACTCCATGCATTCCAACCAAGTCTGGACCTTAGTAGATCCACCAGAAGGTATTGTACCTATTGGATGCAAATGGATCTACAAAAGGAAGATAGGTTCGGATGGAGAGGTAGAGACCTATAAGGCAAGGCTTGTGGCGAAAGGGTATAGTCAGCGCGAAGGCATTGACTATCAGGAGACCTTTTCACCTGTAGCCATGCTAAAATCCATCCGAACATTGCTTGCCATTGCAGCATTTCATGATTATGAAATCTGGCAGATGGATGTGAAAACTGCTTTCCTGAATGGATATCTTGATGAAGATATCTATATGGAACAGCCTTTGGGTTTCACTTCCAGTGATGGAGATCACAAGGTCTGCAAGCTGCAAAGGTCCATCTATGGACTAAAGCAAGCATCTCGGAGTTGGAACACTCGTTTCGATGAGCAATCAAAACGTTTGATTTCATCAAAAACGAAGAGGAACCATGTGTTTACAAAAAGGTTAGTGGGAGTGCTGTCGTTTTTCTCGTACTGTACGTAGATGACATTCTCCTGATTGGGAATGATATTCCCATGCTAACCTCGGTCAAGGTCTGGTTGTCAAAAGAATTCTCCATGAAAGACCTTGGGGAAGCATCCTATATTTTGGGAATAAAGGTCTATAGAGATAGATCTAAAAGGATGCTTGGCCTTTCACAGAAGATGTACATAGAGGAGGTGCTGAAGAGGTTCAGCATGGAAAACTCCAAGAGGGGTCTCTTACCCCTAAGGCATGGAATTCATCTCTCCAAGAAGATGTGCCCCAACACATCTGAAGAGATTCAACGCATGAGCAAGATTCCTATGCATCGGCAATAGGAAGCCTCATGTATGCCATGCTATGTACACGACCTGATATAGCTCTTGCTGTGAGTGTCACAAGCAGATATCAGTCGAATCCAGGTGAAGAACACTGGACAGCTGTGAAGAATATTCTTAAGTACTTGAGAAGAACTAAAGACATTTCTTGGTTTTGGGAGAAGATCAGAGTTGAAGGTAGAAGATGCACACATATTGATGATAGAAAGTCAACATCAGAATGTGTGCAATTGTGGTTCGTAAATTGGAAGAGTTCTAAACAACCGATCATTGATTCTACTTGAAGCTGAATGTTAAGCCGTATCTAAGGGTGCAGGAAACTTCTGATTAAAAGTTATTGCAGAGTTAGGTGTAATGTCATCAGATGCCATAACACTACTGCGATAACATGGCGCCATAGCCTTGCTAAGGAGCCAAGGTCTCATCAGAAGTCCAAGCACATAGAGCGGCGCTTCCATCATACGCGACTATGATATAGAGGTGCAGAGAGTAGACTCCGCGGATAACGTGGCAGACCCGTTCACTAAGCAGCTGAGTCAGCAAAAGACTGAAGCCCACCTTGAGAAGATGGGCCTAAGATATATGACCAATTGGCTTTAGTGCAAGTGGGAGATTGTTAGATGTATGCCCTAGAAGCCAATTTGGCTGACACATTGTTGATTCTAGGGACATAATTTTGTACTTGACTATTTATTATTGAATAAATAAAAGGCATCTTTTCATTCATATTGTTTATGTGTCTATGAATCGTCCAAGAAATTAATAAGATGATGATACATATTCTCAAGAGTTGAGAATTTGAGCCATGTATCATTGGTGATTAATTTCTAAATGCTCCTGATCAATGGATCATCACGAGGACGGTGATCGATCCGATCAGTGCACAGATCACTTTCCTTCTGGATGGACGAGACTTGAGTCCACAGTGTAGGGACACTGAAGTGATAGTGCAGGTGCTTGTTAGAGAACAAGGGTACTGAGCGTGACCAAGACAAGAAGTCACTTGGATGTCTATCCACTCGTCAGTGACTTGCTTGATGTTGCAGTAGTGTGACTGGTCCTTTGACCTGCGGTGCTTCGGCTACTCACAGTGAGGTTATTGTAGTTTGACTGCACACATACATGGTCTCTAGCCATATGGGTCCATGCAGTGTAGATTGGCTGCAGTAGTTCACTGTAGGAGTAGGGTATGCACCTATAAGGAATCTATCGACCTTGATAGAAGAGGAGTGATCCTATGTGATTTGTTAGACTGAGTTCTAAGACCTTGGCCAGGGCAGTAATAGTGGAGAAAGAGTTTTCCACTATCGAACTCAAGTCGAATAAATCTTGACATATGACAGACGATGGGGTTTGACGAGTTGTCCATGACCTCCGTCCTGTAGGGATCCACGATAGTAGGACTGTATCACATGTTAACTGCACCTAGAGGTTCATCATTCCATTCTGCTGGGTAGCCACTACATGCTGCTAGGTGTCACTGGTGGATGGTGGGACTCATAGGGATTATCTTGATGATCGATAAACCCTAATGAGTTGAGTTGGAATCGTTCCAACCCATTGAAAGGAGTTTTCAATGATATAGTGATAGAGATCACAATATATCTCACTACCAGTCAGAATAGAACCTATGGGGTCACACACACTAGAAGTATTGACCGATCCGATGGTTGAAATCGTGATTAGGAATCACAAGAAATCAATTTGATTGATAAGAAGTTGAAGAAGGAAAAAGGGAATTAATTAATTGGACTTGAAACAAGAATCCTACTTCGGGTAGGATTCCTAGAGTCCTAATTGGATTAGGACTGGGAATCCTAGTTGGAGTAGGACTGGATTCCTACTTGGAATAGGATTCCTACAATCCTAATGAGATTAGGAATTTTGAATTAAAATTGGATTCCTACTTGGAGTAGGATTCCTAGAAATCCTAATTGGATTAGGACTTCGGATTCAAATAGAGTCCTAATTGGATTAGGACTAAAATTAAATAATCCTAATTGGATTAGGATTCCTTAAGTCTAAATTAATTATTAATCTAATGAATCAACATGACTCCTAATTGGATTAGGATTGAAGAGTTCAATTGAGTCATGGTTCATTCAAGTCCTAATTGGATTAGGACTAGCATAGATTGAACCCAATTTGGTAATCCTAATTGATTAGGATTAAACCATGAGAGGCATAATCCTCTAAGAGGATTAGGGCAACCAAGTAAGAGGGGCATCAGCCCCTCTCCTTATGTTGGTGCGGAAAAGAGGGGCCGGCGCCCCCTCTTGGAATATCAAGGGCTCCTAAGTAGGAGCTCCACTTTATTAAAGGAGGACTAGGGGGCGCCTAATGAGACTTCTTCTTCTGCCGTACGCCCCCTCTCTCTCCTTGGTTCAGCCGCCATCAGCAAAGGGAAAAGAAGAGGAGGCGTCTCCCTCCTCTTGGTCTTCTTCCTTGGCTTCCAACGCATGGAAAGAAGAAGGCTGCGAAGGGATTTGATCTTCTTCCTCTTCTTCATCCTTCTTCTTCCTCCTCTCAAGCAATCAAGAGTTGATTGAAAGAGAGGACATCAGCCATCAAAGCTATCTCTGCAAGGGAGCTAGCACCCCGGTGAGATAGAGAGCTTGGATCGGATCCTGCTTCGTGTGGATACCCGTAGAGGCCGGACGTTTGAACGGCTTCAAGCGAACCCTCTTCCAAAACCACGAATTCAGATTTGCGGTGATCATCTACCCGCGCAAGGTGAAGATTTGATCTTCCTATAGTTTTAAAAGTTTTAATTCTTACCTAATTACGAAAGGTCTCGAAACAACGTTCATGCGATGAACGTCGAACCCGTGCATGCCGATTCCGCTGCCATCTGAAAATTTTTGAAATATCAGCGGCATGGGCGGGTTCCCAACACAATGCTATGGTCAACACCCCCTCTTCAAGCAATGTTAGAAGTTGACAGTTGAAGAGGATTATGGAGAGCACCCAAAAGAGGCATTTTGTAAGTTTCTGTTTATATTAATTCAAAATTTTGATGAATTTTTACAAATAAAAAGGATTCTGTAGCATGTGAAATTTCTTAGGAAGGGGGGGATTTGGGGGTTTTCATTGCAAATTTTGAGCAAGTTATCCCTCAATAAATTGGCCAATGTTTTCTTGTTGAATGGGTATGAGTCACTCTTAATTCTCTTTTAAGATATAGAAATAAATCTATTGTATGCTTTCTGCCTTTTTTTTTTTTTTATATTATTTAGTGATATAGCATTATCATATAGGTCAAAACTTACTCGATAGGAATTTCGTTATCTCAGGACCATTATACTTAACAACGTCGTTCATCGAAGCTTCAATAGTCACCAACTTTCTTGACCTTTCGGTATTGGGCAATATCAACCCCCGATAGATGGTCTTATGGCTTTTCTAGAAACCTATGTTTTTGGTAAGCAATTATCCGAGCTTGGTCACTATGACTTTCTTTGTGAGGAGGCACCTCTTCTCTTGAACTATTTTGGCTGAGTTCCTTAAAAGAGAGTTGTCTCGCACCTTTTGGTATTTTCTACCTACCTATCTATATCGGTGTCAACATTTCTTTTTGCATATTTATCCATTAATGATATTTTTGTCATTTCAATTTTAAACTGTTAACTTCTTAATGACGTTAGATATCCTGGATATATACACAAACAAAAGGGTATATATGCAAACAAGTGTTTGATGAGAGTATACATACAAATATCAATTTTGGAAGCATATTCATGCAAATTTTAGTATTTAGGAGGGTATGTACGCAAGATAGAAAGTTTTCTATTTTCTGATTCATACACTATCTTAAAGATTTATCCAAATTATAGAAGTTTAATTTTATTGTTATGAGTGCATTGATATCTTACTACGTTTAGCTGGTTAGGTGACATTTATAATACTATACATTGCTTTTCTTAAATATGCATATTTATAATATGACTGCCAGCCAGAAAGTCTCAATACATTGCTATGAGATATGATCATGTTCGGAGACTTGTGGAAAAAAGGGTCATATGGTGTTGGAATATCACCTACTGATCAAATGTTTATTGAGACTCATACTAAGGTATAGCCAAGAGAGAAGGTTTTCAATATATCAAGAAAGATAGGTACGTCTTCCAATAACTGAAATAAGATAAACTTGGTTAAAAGCCTAATTCATGATTGGTGATCGTTAGTTATTAAGTTTACCATTCTCTGAAGATACCACAAATAAAGTTCAAATGAAACACTAATCAAAATTTATCTGAGAGAAATGCTGATGGACAAGTTATATTTTCCAATGAACTAATATTTTTTCAAATAGTGAGATGACCCAATAATGGGGTTAACTATTTCAAAAAAATCATTGCATTGCCGTATCAATATATGGTGAAGACTGGAGTTTGCTCCTTGAGAAACTCATATCTCACTATATGAGAAGTGATAGAGGAGTTGTGGACACTTGCAAAATGACTTTGTTTTTATAAGTCAGGACTAAGAATTCTTACAAGCTACCAGTATAAATAATTTTGT
>NW_024068125.1:0-235793 GCF_009389715.1 Phoenix dactylifera | reverse complement strand
AATATATTGTGTGAATCTATGACCACTAAGTTCTATGTGGAGACGCCAGTAGGTGGTATGTTGAGCACTGATGTTATATGCAAGGCATGCAAAATTGAAATAATAGATAGGGAGTTACCTGTGGATCTAATTGTACTTGATATGCAGGATTTTGATGTCATTCTGGGGATGAATTGGCTTGCTACCTATCATGCCTCAGTGGACTGTCATGGCAAGAGGGTAAATTTCCAAATTTCGGGGGAACCGGCATTCAGTTTCTGTGGGAACCAGAGAACTGCTTTTCCTCATATTATCTCGGCTTTGCAAGCTGGACGAATGTTAAGGAAAGGATGCACATGTTATCTGGCCTCAGTAATTGATATACAACAAGATGAACTAAAGATAGAGGATATTCCTATAGTGAATGAATTTTCGGACGTCTTTTCCGAGGAGTAATCAGGATTGCCACCGGACAGAGAAATTGAATTCACTATTGATCTTGTACCCGGTTCAGGTCCGATTTCTAAAGCTCCTTATCGAATGGCCCAGCTGAATTAAAAGAATTGAAAGATCAGTTGCAAGATTTACTGGACAAGGGTTTTATACGACCTAGTGTGTCACCTTGGGGAGCTCCAGTGCTCTTTATGAAAAGAAAGATGGAAGCATGAGACTCTGCATTGACTATAGAGAATTGAATAAAGTCACTATAAAGAACAAGTACCCTTTGCCTCGAATAGATGATTTATTTGACCAGTTGCAAGGTGCACATGTTTTCTCTAAGATTGATCTCCGCACAGGATATCATCAGCTAAATATCAAAGCGGAAGATGTACCCAAGACTGCATTCAGAACTCGTTATGGACATTATGAATTCTTGGTGATGCCTTTTGGATTGACAAATGCCCCAGCAGCTTTTATGGACTTAATGAACAGAATATTTAAATCTTTTCTAGATCGATTTGTGGTGGTGTTCATTGATGACATTTTAATTTATTCAAAAGGAAAAGAAGAATATGAGGAACATTTACGAAGCGTACTTCAACTCTTAAGGAGGGAGAAGCTCTATGCTAAATTAAAGAAGTGTGAGTTTTGGTTGAATGAGATATCGTTTTTGGGGCATATCATATCCGAAGATGGGATTTCTGTGGATCCAGCAAAAGTGGAAGCTGTAGTACAATGGAATAGGCCTACTAATGTTTCTAAGATTCGCAGCTTTCTAGGAATGGCAGGCTATTACATACGTTTTATGGAAGGATTTTCCTCTATAGCTATACCATTGACTCGCTTAACTCAAAAAGGAGTTAAGTTTGAATGGACTGAAGAATGTGAACGAGGCTTTCAGGAATTAAAGAGGCGATTGGTTATAGCATCTATTCTTACTATACCTACAGGTGATGATGGATTCACAATTTATAGTGATGCTTCAAGGAAGGGACTCGGCTGTGTTTTGATGCAGCATGGTAAGGTAGTAGCCTATGCCTCTAGACAATTAAAATCTTATGAGCAAAATTATCCTACTCATGATTTGGAGTTAGCAGCTGTGATTTTTGCTCTCAAGATTTGGAGACATCATCTATACGGCGTGCAATGCGAGGTGTTTACAGATCACAAAAGTTTGAAATATATATTTACCCAGAAGGAATTGAATTTGAGACAAAGAAGATGGCTGGAATTGTTGAAGGACTATGATCTAACGATAAATTATCACCCTGGAAAAGCTAACGTTGTTGCAGATGCCTTGAGCAGAAAGTCAATAGGAAATATGGCTACTTTGATTACTAGCCAACTACATATTTTGGAAGATGTGAGGAAACTTGAACTAGAAATCCGAGTACCTGGCACAAGGACTCAATTGGCTTATATGTAGGTTCAGCCGACACTCATAGAGAGGATCAAGACAGCTCAAGGTAATGACCAGCAATTATTGAAGATTCGGAAGTCGATAGAAGCAGGAGATATATCTGAATTCAGGATTCATGAGGATGGATCTT
This sequence comes from Phoenix dactylifera, assembly GCF_009389715.1. Lineage (NCBI taxonomy): Eukaryota > Viridiplantae > Streptophyta > Magnoliopsida > Arecales > Arecaceae > Phoenix > Phoenix dactylifera. Next base: position 233,823 of record NW_024068125.1, on the reverse strand, counting down.
TGAGGTATCGGAATAGAATTTGTGTACCTATGGATTTAGAAATCAAACAAAAAATTCTTAAAGAAGCCCATCAGTTTGGATATACAGTGCACCCATGAGGAACTAAGATGTATAAAGATTTAAAGGAATTGTATTGGTGGAACAACATGAAAAGAGAAATTACTCAATTTGCGGCACAATGTCTAGTATGTCAGCAGGTTAAAGTTGAACACCAAAGACCTGCAGGGCCGCTTCAGCCTCTTGACATTCCAATATGGAAGTGGGAACAAATTTTTATGGACTTTGTAACAGGACTGCCAAAGACTCCTAGTTCTAATGATGCAGTATGGGTGATAGTGGATAGGCTGACCAAATCGGCACACTTTTTACCTATCAAAGTTGGGTTCGGCCTGGAAAGGCTAGCTAAATTATACGTTAAAGAAATTGTGAGACTGCACGGTATTCCAGAATCCATTGTGTCTGATCGAGATACTAGATTTGTATCACAATTTTGGAAAATCTTGCATAAGGCTTTGGGGACAAAATTATGTTTTAGTACTACCTTTCACCCTCAGACCGATGGTCAGTCTGAGAGGACCATTCAGATTCTCGAGGATATGTTGAGAGCTTGCATCATAGATATGAAGGGTTCTTGGGATGAGCATCTACCTCTGATAGAATTTGCATATAACAACAATTATCAGAGTAGCATACAGATGGCGCCTTACGAAGCTTTATATGGAAGAAAATGTCGTTCGCCAATTTGTTGGGATGATATTGGTGAACGAAAATTGTTGGGCCCTGAACTTGTATAACAGACAGTTGAGAAAATTCAGCTAATCAGAGATCGCCTTCGGACTGCACAAAGTAGACAGAAGAGTTATGCGGATAATAGAAGACGAGAATTAGAATTTCAAGTTGGTGACCATGTATTTCTTAAAATATCACTTACAAAGGGAGTTGCAAGATTCGGCATTCGAGGAAAATTGAATCCCAGATTTGTTGGTACGTTCGAGATCTTAGAAAGAATTGGTAAGGTGGCTTACAGACTTGCCCTGCCGCCTTCTCTGGCTGGTGTACACGATGTTTTCCATGTCTCGATGTTGAAGAAATATATACCAGACCCAAGTAATGTCACGGAGCTTGAGCCTATACAAATTAGAGAAGATCTATCATATAAGGAGCATCCACTGCGGATAGTGGACAGAAAAGATCAAGTTTTGAGACACCGTGTTATACCTTATGTCAAGGTGCAGTGGAGCCATCATTCAGAAAGAGAAGCTACCTGGAAACTGGAAGATGAGATGAAGCAGAAATACCCTCAACTTTTTGAAACTACAGGTACGGAAATTTCGGGGACGAAATTTTTTTTTTAGGAGGGGGGAATGTGAGACCCTGGAACTGGACCCGGTCCACTTGACCGGCCCAGTCCCAACACTTGGCCTCACGTGCAACGCACGTGAGGCAGCAACGGGATGGATTCTTTCCATCCCGAAGAAGAAGGAGGAGCCCTGTTTTAGGGCTTCCTTCTCCTTCTTCTTCTCCTTTGAGCCCACCGAAGGAGAGCCGCTGCATGCAAAGGGGGGAGGGTCTTCTTCGTGTGGCCACCGAGAGAGAGGGAGAGAGGGGGAGAGAGAGAGAGAGAGAGAGAGGGAGAGAGGGAGAGAGAGAGGAGCCACGGCACCGGGTGGTCTCCTTCTTCCTTGACCGCCGGAGAAGAGAGGCGCCGGATCTTCGTCAAGGGCTAAGGTAAACTTCTCCTTCTCCTGCTTGATGCTTGGCCATGATGTGTTGGGGGTTTGGGGCGGGCCGATCGCCGGAAACTTGGGTCCAAAAATGGGTCGGCCGAATGCTCCACCGTCGGCCTTGTTCGCCGCCGCCAGCCGCCGGGCAGTGGTCGGGCTTGCTCCGCCACCTCCTGCCGCTGTCAGGGCCGGCCAACCACGGCCGCCCTTGGCCCGACCGAGAGGGAAGAAGAGGGGGGGGGCGGGGGCTCACGGGTCCCCTGGTCTCGCCCGAAGAAGAAGAGGGGATTCGGGAGAAGAAGGGAAAAGAAAAAGGAAAGAAGAAGGAAAAAAGAAAAGAAAAAAAAAAAGAAAAGAAAAAAAAGGAAAAAAAAGAATAAATAACTAAAAGGAGGGTGGTTTACGGGTATGAACCCGGATCCGAACCCGAACCCGGGGTGCTAGACACTTCGGCAGGGTCGGCCCTGGGAGAATGTTAAAATTTAGGTTTTATATATATTGTGATGAATTTTAAAAGAAAATATGGTTTTTGAATATTAGGTGCTGCGAGGGATTTGCGGAATTAATTGGATTTGTTGTGGATCGCGTTCGCAAGGTAAGTGATGTAACCTCTTTTCTAGATTTGTCGGCAAACTATATATATGTTTCACGAATCAAATTATTCGTGATTTCGAATTTGATGCATGGATTATATGTGTATTTTTAGAATATTATATGATTATGATTGAACGTATTTGCTTCTGATTTGGATTGTGTTTAATTGCTCTGACATTGTACTTTTTGGCTTGGAACACTAAACATAATGTAAGAAAAGATTATGACTTGAAATAGATTCAGACTTGCAGCCGGGACCTTGCCCAATGGGGGCTAATACATTGGTACCGCAAGATGAATAGTCGGTGATATGACCCTACCATAGGAAACCTGTGGTCATAGTTCCTGGCTGTTTAAGTTGAATCCGATAAATTGAAAGAAATTAAGATATGAACGACATTTGGTTTTGACTTTGTATGATTTTTCTTATATATAACTGAAATATGAAATAGAGAACAAACTGAACTATCGACCTGGCTATGTTGAGCGACCCCGCCAATGGGGGCAGATACATTGGCAATTGACTGTCCTGAAGGACTCACCGCAAGAAGATTAGTCAGTGTTGATGACCCTGCCACAGGGAACATGTGGTCATAGTCCAGGATCGACATGATAAATTGAATATGTGAAAGAATCTTGAAACCGCGAAAAGAATCTTATGAATTCAAGAAATATTTGACTTATACTTTGGAACTGCATATTTATTTATTTTCCACATATTATTGCTTGATTTATCTAGCTAGAGTGTTCCTTACTTACTGGGCTGTCTAGCTCATTATATTATCTCTTGTTGTTTTACAGATTTCGAGAACTAATCTATTGGAGATTCAAATTGGAAAGCAGCGACTAGAAGGATGTGGCACAAGTTATCTTAGATTAGAGTTATTTAAGTTGATTTGTTATTATGGACCATTTATTATGATTGGTGGACTTTTGTTATTTTAAAGAACTAGGTTTCTACATGTTGGTAAATGATTATTCCCGCTGCGTATTTAGACTTGGAGACCTTATGACTTGAGTTAGTCAATAGAATAAGATTGCATTTATTCAGTTAAATTATTTTAGAATTGCATAATTGAGGTGTTTGGTTTAGATGCCTTGCATGCTCGTGGGGAGAGTTTCCTACGGGTGTGCGGCGGTTGGCGCGACCCCCGGCCCGCCGATCTCGGGACGGGGGCGTGACAATAACATTCTTCCTAAATATAAGGATCCAGGTTGCCCCCATATCTCGTGCATCATTGGCCAATTTTAGGATTGACGCCGAGCATTGCTAGACTTGGGAGCGAGTGTGAACTTGTTGCCATAACGGTATATTGAGCAACTCGGTTTGGGTGAGTTGAAGCCAACAACTGTCACCTTACAATTAGCAGATAGGTCAGTGAAGGTTCCTAGAGGGATTATCGAAGATGTGTGGTCCAAGTAGACAAGTTCTATTTTTTCTATGACTTTATCGTACTGGACACATATCCGGGCTTCCAATTTCCAGCCAACTCAAATTCCGGTCATCTTTAGGACGTCCATTCCTTGCAACTTCTAATGCATTGATCAATTGTAGGAATGGTATCTTGAAGCTTTCTTTTGGCAATATGACCTTGGAACTGAACGTCTGAGTATAGGTACAACAACCCCAGTGATCATGAAGAAAGTAAAGAAGTTGAATGGGTTGAACCATGCGGAAAGATATTTGTTGAAAGAAACAGTTCACTGAATCGGGCCGACAATGGGTTTATAGATTGGTGTTCCGAATCGTACCTGCTGATGATGTGGTTCCACCTATTTTAGATAATTCGGGATGTCATGATGGTCAATGGGGTGGAGACCGAGAATAGAGAAATTCGAGCAGTTGCCCTCACAAGGGATAAAATTTGTACAATCTCGGAAACAAGCACCCATACTTGAGCTGAAACCCTTACCAAGGGAACTCAAGTATGCCTTTTCTTGGACCCGATAACACTTTTCTCGTAATTATCTCAACTGAGCTCCATAATGATCAAGAAGGAAAATTACTTACGGTCCTAAGAGTCATAAAGAAGCACTTGGATGGATTCGATTGCAGACTTAAAGGGGATTAAACCTTTGTTTTGCATGCATCGGATATATTTGGAGGATAATTACGAAAAACCACAAGGCAAATGCAGCGTAGGCTGAATCCGACAATGAGAGATGTGGTTAAAATAGAAGTCCTTAAGTTTGCTTGATGTGGATATTATTTATCCGATTTTCGACAGCAAGTTGGGTGAGGTCCTACTCAAGTTGTGCCCAAGAAAGCGGTCTGACAGTAGTCAAAAAATGACCAGGGTGAACTAGTCCCAACTCGTGTTCCGACGAGTTGGCGCATGTGTGTTGACTACCGAAAATTGAATTTGGTCACTAGGAAAGATCACTTTCCCCTACCCTTCCTAGACCAAGTTTTGGAAAGAGTTGCAGGACACAAATTCTATTATTTCTCGATGGCTATTTCGGGTACTACCAAATCGAAATTCACCTGAGGATCAAGAGAAAGACTACCTTCACTTGTTCTTTTGGCACATTCGCTTTCCGTCGGATGCCCATTCGGGTTGTGTAATGCACCTGCGACATTCCAAAGATTTTATGCTCAGCATTTTTGAAGATATGAACGAGAAATTTTTAGAAGTGTTTATGGCATGATTTCTCTGTTTTTGGCGATTCTTTGATGATTGTTTATTACATTTACAAGCTGTCTTAGCTCGTGTATAGAAAAGAATCTGATGCTGAATTGGGAGAAATGCCACTTCATGGTGCCAAAGGGAATTGTCCTAGGACATATTGTTTCATCGAAGGGCATGGAAGTTGATAGAGCCCAAGATTGACTTAATCGCCAAGCTACCTGCACCCAAGACGGTTAGAGATGTTAGAATCATTTTTGGGTCACGCAGGATTTTATAGGAGGTTCATCAAGGACTTAGTGTCATAGCTCGACCATTATGTAACCTCCTATCCCTTGATACACCATTCAATTGGACTGAAATCTATCAAGAGGCAATTTGAAAAGTTGAAATCTATGCTTAGCACTGCACCCATCGTGCGACCACCCGATTGGTCATTACCTTTTGAGATCATGTGCAATGCTAGCGACTATGCAATAGGAGCTGTCCTAGACAACGCAAGGATAATAAGCCATATGTCATCTTACTATGCAAGCAAAACCTTGAACGATGCTCAAATGAATTACACCACCACCGAGAAGGAATTGCTTGCCAGTAGTATCTTGCATTAGATAAATTTCGCTCTTATATCCTTGGTGCTCCTAATTGTTATCTTTACGGACCATGAAGCGCTAAAATATTTGCTGGATAAGAAGAGGCAACCACGCTTAATACAATGGATACTTTACTCCAAAATTTGACATCCCTATTAAAGATAAAAGGAAGTAGAGAATGTGGTTGCTGACCATTTATCACGGCTAGTTGTTCATGATTTGGTGCACAGTTGCCCATCAAGGACTCGTTCCCTGAAGAGCAATTGTTTGCACTTTCTACTATGCCATTGGTATGCTGATATGGTAAACTTTTTTGTTCACGAACGGATGCCGGAGCATTGGGGATCGATGATAAGAATAATTTCTTGCGTCAAGTAAGGAGCTATTATTATGATGCCCCTTATTTGTTCAAGTATTGCAATGATCAAATAATTAGAAGTGCATTTCGGGATCATGAGATGCAAAGTGTTACTCTTTTTGTCATCGCAGTGCTTGCGGAGGTCACTTTGCATCTAAGAAAATGGCAGCTCTAGGTGTTTACAATGTGGTTTTTATTGGCCAACACTATTTAAAGATGCCAACGAGTTCTGTCGGACATGTGACCCATGTCAACGTGTTGGGAGTCTAAGTCGTAGGCAAATGATGCCTCTTCAGCCCATTATTGCTATTGAAATTTTTGACATGTGGGGCATTGATTTCATGGGTCCGTTTTCACCATCTTTTGGATATGAGTACATTTTAGTAGGTGTAGAGTATGTGTGCAAATGGGTAGAAGCTGTGCCTTGTCGAACAAATGACCACAAACCAGTTTTAAAATTTCTTAAAGAAATATATTTTCTAGGTTTGGGATGCCCAAGGTCATAATTAGGGATGGGAAAAAATATTTCTGTAATAAGCCTTTTGAGATCCTATTACGAAAAGTACGGTATCACTCATAGAATTGCAACTCCTTATCACCCGCGGACTAGTGGCCAAGTAGAGTTAGCCAATCAGGAGATTAAATGAATTTTTAGAGAAAACGTGAATCCATCACGCAAAGACTGGTCTTTAAAACTTTCTGACGCATTGTGGGCTTACCGTACTGCTTATAAAACTATTCTTTGGTATGTCCCTGTATCGGCTTGTCTATGGAAAAGCATGTCATCTACCTGTTGAAATAGAGCATAAATCGTAATGGGCCATTAGAAAATTAAACTTTGAACTGTCAGATGCTGGTTTAGCTAGAAAAATACAACTAAGTGAGTTGAATGAAATTCGTCGGGATGCGTATGACAATGCTAGACTTTGTAAAAAACGAATGAAAATTAGGCATGATAAATCAATTCTAAGAAAATCTTTTGAACCTGCACAAAAGGTTCTTTGTTATGAATCTCGCTTTACATCTGTTTCCTGGAAAGTTAAGATCAAGATGGATAGGTCCTTTCATTGTAAAAACTATTTTTTCACATGGGGTAGTTGAAATTGAGAATCCACAAGATGGAAAAAAATTTAAGGTAAATGGACACAGATTAAAACCTTTTCTTGAGAATTTTGCAGATGAAGATGACTCCTTTTCCTTGGGGGAGCCTTCTTACAACTGAGCATGACGGCCAAGGTATGTGTATATTAGTTAGAATTCAATTTTTTTTTTATTTCTTGTTTTCTTCTTATTTTGTAGGTCTTCTTTTCTGAAAATCAACAGCTCAAGGTATTCTTCTTCTCTCTATTATTTTCTCTATTATCTCTCATATATAGTTTTCTTGCATTTTTTTTTACATTGAGGACAATGCAATGTTTAAGTTGGGGGGAGGGAAATATTTTGATTTTTTTTAAAAAAAAACTTGTTTTTTGCATTTGATTTATTCTATTACTTTCTTTCTGAGCAAATTGCACATGTATTTTCATATTGAGTTTGTGCAACTATTAAGGCAAGGAACACATGCATACTATGACTGATCAGAGACCTATTATTAGATCCCCACACGTGTACTTAATGACAATAGGAAGGCCTCAGGAGTTCATATTTGTTAGCTGCATTTTTGTTAGTCTTATCCGTAAAAGAAGTATGAGTATCCTTGTTCGTACCATAAGGTTCATGATTTGGTTTTTCACATAAAGATAGAAGTTGAATATCCCAGTTAGATTTCTTAGGTGCCTTATGAATCCGATCTTGGTTGACCTATAGTCACGATACAGTCACATATATAATAAAAAAATATATATATGGTTCAGTCTATCTTCTCTTTTCTTGCATAATTATATAAAAAAAAAAATCCTTATGATGACAAGTCTGGCCTCATGGCGTAGTCTGGTTCGAGTAATTAAGTCTGAGGGGTGTTTCACCTAATGCCTTGAGCTAACTAGATCGGGGGTCATTGGCTGAAAGCTCGCTACATGGACCTTACTAGAGCCTAATGGGGTTGGATAGCTGTAGTCGTCATGGGTATTAAAAATAATAATATAATAATAAATATATATAATAATAATAATAATAATAATAATAAAAAGAAATAACAATAAACATGAATGAGTTGGTCAGGCTGAACCTAGTAAGATATGGTAATGGCTGGTTTGACTCCATTGTATTGGACCTCTGTGTACCCAGGTTGTTTAGTTGGGATTGATAGCTCTTTCTTTACATGCAAACCATTCTTGACAAATTTAGACAACATGTGATATTCCTGAAAATTTGATGAATCAGGTTCTAAACAAATTGTAGAAAACACTTATGAACTTAAGTAGTGCACCTAAAACTCATGCAGTGCTCTGTTGTGGTCGAGGTATTAGTACTCTGAGAAAGTCATGCGATTTGATGCACACTACACTTTATATTTCCTTGCTTTGATAGTTGCCATGCTTGAAAATATATATCAATTAATTACATGTTTATTAGCTTAGAATTTATTCCACATTTTTATTAGGATCTCATGTCATGTCATATCATGTATGATGTTTGTGGGTAGCATCCCTGAAAACCCTCACGAGACAACACTCGTCCACTAGGGTAACCTAGGGGTTAACGGCTTGTTGCACGTGCTAAGTGCAATCGTGAGCCCTACGAAAGTGGGTACATATCTTAGTTTTATGTCTTTAGCTTCAATAAAAAGTCATAGGTTAAACCACACCTTTTGCACTCTCATTTTAGTATTTGCTCGTTAATTGTTAGAGACTAGAAATAAGCTAGTTGGGGGGTGTGATAGAGCACAAAAGTGCGATCTATACATCCCTTAAATTAGTATTATTGCTAACAAAAAAATGATAAAGTGTTGCCATTAATATTATATTTTTGGTAGGGTGCAGGTGATCGTAAATCAAAGTTAAATTTCGCATCGGGTCCAAAAATATGCATCACCACAGGTGACCAGCCAACCACATGGGGTCAGTCCCAGTTGCACACTAGAAGGAGCATTAGCCGACTAGGTGCAAGCCACATCTAGCGTGCAACCCATCCTCCCACGAGTGATCAACGGCATCCCGCGAGCCCATCCACGCGTCCGTGATCTCAGCGTCCGCATCCCAGCTCCAGTGCACAAGTCCAGCAATCCATCATCCATGGAGCTTCTTCCGCGAGCCATCCACGGTTCAGATCTCCCAAGCTACCATCGAGCGTCCTCGTTCCAGCTCTCTCGAGATCCCAACTTCTGTGATCAGCTCCTAGCGTCCGCGTGCAATCCGCGAAGATCCCGGCATCTCCCGATTTTCCCTTCTGCATCCCTTGGCGATCGCAATCTTCCGAGATATCAGCTCCTTCAGCCGTCCGCGTGCACCCTCCCAGCAAAGATCCGACTTCATCCCAGCATCCAACGCGTCCAGCCTTCCGAGTTCGTATCCCAGAGCCTTCACGCGTCCGTGTGAGAATCTCCCGAGCCCTGAGTCCTATCTTCCTTCCGATCCATCCGCTTCTTCCGCCTGGATTTGCATGTGTGCGATCCCCTGTTTCTGCTATCCCAGCCGTCCCTCTGCGTCCGAAGATCCCGGCATCCCGTGATTTCAGCATCAGCGATCATCTCCCATCCGTCCGTCCTCTCCACGTGCCAGGAGGGATCCATCGCTGGTTGAGGAGCTCGAGGGATCTATATGAAGGACCCTCTCTCAGCTAGGAAGGGGGATGTTTCCTATTCGAAAAAACAGAGCCCCTATCATTGAAAAGAAAAAGAAAAAAAGAAAAGGAAACAGGGGATGCCCTGTTTCCGAAAGTAAAAAAGAAAAAAAAAAGAGAGAAGAGGAACAGGGGAGTTTTCTTTGATGTTGATGGCTGGCTGATATTTTGTGAAGGGTGATGGAGGAACCTTTGATGTCTTATTTTCTTTCAAGTAAATTCTGAACAATTGATCTCTTTGATTACATCTATTAATATATTTTTGATTCTTGCATGCTTATTTATGAGATAGATCTTTTATGGTTTATATTTCTTGATTTATGGATTGTTTCCGATGTTTGATTTATCGTAGACGTATCGGCACGATAAATACTTAGATCTTGAATTCATGTTTTTAAATTATATACTCCACGATTTAGAACTATTCTATCTGATTGATCCTTAATCAAGAATCGCAGAATTTAATTGTTTGAAATATTATCATCAAAGGGGATTCCAGATCCCTACACCATCTTAAATTATCCAAACTTCGATTCTCTGTTTACTGATTTATTTTCTATTTGCAAAACATCATCTTAATCTACAAATTTATTAAATTAATTAATCTAAAATTATATTAAATAATCTCATATATATTTCGTTTCCTGAGGATTCGACCTCGGACTCCCGAGAATTTACTACTTGTACGATTCTCCTATACTTGGGAGATTAGTTTCGCGAAAAGCATTTTTGCGAGCGCGTCACCCTATACTTGGTTTAACCCGCTCTCCTGTTCTTTCCATGTTTATTTTAGTTTTAGGGTGGTTCGCAATACCATGCTTTATTATTCCACCTTTTAGTCTAGTTTCACTTTTTCATCAATTCAACCAAGTCACAATTCAGCACATTACCTAACTCAAATTGCTTCAGATGTTGTCATATTTTTCTTTTTAACCTATGTTTCAACTAAGAGACAGAGAATCTAGTTGTCTTCGTCTCACAAATCTAAACATAAGAAAAGAATCACAAAACATTGCATACCCAGTTAATGAGTATATTAGTAAGATCCCCCAGCATATCAACATCAGGGAAAAAAAATAGAGCGTTCCATCTAGTGACAACAATGCAAAATTTTCACCAATTTTAACGAAAAGTCAATATCTCTGTTTAGTGACCCTTCTTGGGTGATTCCGTGTCCATAAAAAAAGTTTTTTTTGCGAACAGAAGTTGCAACTCATTTGAAATACTGGCGCAGCAAAAATATCAATACCAATTACAGCAAAAAAATCTATAAGAAATATTTTCTTTGCAAAATAGAATCCAACTTGCAAGAATTTTAATCTGGCTCCTGCTCGAACCAATCATTACTAATCATGATTCATCAATTACGAATTTCTAATCTACCATGGTAACACGACAAAAACAACTCCTGTAACTCTAGCAGGCCCAAACAAATGCGCCTGAAGCTTTATGACTCGGTCATGTAAATCCAAATATAAAAAAATAATTTAAAAATCAGTTCATAACATATGAAACCATTGTGATCTTAATAGAGATATGCTCCTGGCTTAATGCCAATGACTTAAGTCCAATGTAAGTAATATATCATCTTAGTTCACATCAACCAATGCACATGCTATTTAAAAAAAAAGAAATAGTAGATAATAGCAAAGTCTAGAATCCCATCTGAAGTAGAGCTGATTGATAGCCATATATCAGCTTCTTGTTTTCACAAGGTGGGTAGAATTTAATATAATATATGTTTCAGCCTCTTCAATAAGTCTGACCTTACCTCACATCTTTAACCATATAGTTGGACCAAAAGCTTGTTAATCTGTTTGTAATTGTCTTGTGATGACATATAGATTTATCCAGCACATATATGATTGAATAGAGACCGTCAGGCTGCTGTCTCTTCGCATCTTGATTTCATTGATATCTTTAGTTTTTGTATGAGTATGTGTGTTTTTTTAATTGTTCATTTTCTCCAATAGTTTTTCGCAAGAGCATACGTAGGTATGTTGTGGTAGGTCTTTATTAGTGTGGGGTTTGTGAGGTAGGTCTAGGTAAGGGGAATGTTAGAGAACCTTCCTTTTTGCATTGGGAACTGGAGCTTTCCAGGGTTAGTAATATACATAGGAATTTATCCAGTGGTTAATACTTGCAGTAGAAGAAACAAAAGAAGCAGTTAAAATCACTTACCATAAGACATTGATGAATTTCCTTGTCTGATTAGTAAGATCAAGACATTCACAGGCACATTTAATAATCGACTCACCTTGTTCTCTAATAAAAAGATAACACTGCTTCGAAGCAGATTAGAAGTGGTTAATTATCAGGTCCTAGCTAGATATTGGATCAAATTACTGAACAACATATGCTTCTAGGAATCTTATATTTTGTATTAATAAAATTCGCCAAGATCTTTTTGTTTATTATCAATCCTTAGCAGCTTTATTTTGCGCCGGAATGAGGTTCAAATCTCAAACTCGACTTCTTGAATAGAAATGGTATAGAATGACAAAAACAAGACTGGAAAACAAACCGCTTGAAGCTGTAACCAAAACAGAAAGGTTTGATGAGCCGTTGCTTGCTCTCTAACTGCTCTTAACCGCTTCTTTTTCTTGACCTCTGCTCACTGCTGCCAATGCTGTGACTGCCGCCCCTATCTCTAAAGCTGCGGATTACAGCTCCTGAGCTCAACAAGTTCAAAGTCTGAAAGTATGAGTCTTGTTTGTGACATTAAAGAATGAACAATGAAGAGTACAAAGGCTCTTCGTGGTTGGACACGGGAAAAGACATATTCATTGCGGATTGACCAAAAGAAGTCATTTCACTGGTGATTTTCGCCCTTTCCCGAGGCCATTCTAAACGATTTGACTTTTTGGACCAAAGGAAATGAAACTGAGCGTTTCCTAAATGGAGATTGGGTTGATTTCAGTATTTATTGCCTATTCCATTCTTTGGTCTGTAAAATCCCTACTTTTTCTTCTTTTTCTTAGCCTGCTACAAATCAGTTGTGAGTCTGGTTATGAATTAATTATACACACCGGTCAAGTGATTATAAAAACTGGGCATGTGCTCTCTCAGTTGGCTCAAGCTTGACGAGGCCAAAATTTGAAAAGCGCGCGTGTCAAACGCCGTTATCGGTTGGCAGTTTTGTTTGCGCAATGCCAAGAATCATACCCTAATTTTGTTTATTATTTATTTTATATTACTTGCAGTTCAATCAGTTTTTTAATAGAATGGACAAAAGTTGGATAAATAAGTCGAGATCTAGTGCCGAATATTGACATGGAGTTCAGAATTTCGTTAATTTGATTTTGAGAAATCTGAATGAATGGGAATATTTTTTGTCCATGTCAAAAATGTGTAATTGTTTGCTATCGCTCCACAAACTGTTGAAGAGAACATTTGGTATGGAATGGTTTTCTGAAGGGTTATACAGAATGGATATTCATGGAGAGTCTAAATTGTCGTCTTCATCTAACTAACCCTTAATTATAGAACACACTGCTAGTATTGGATCTAGTAACACAGACAGAAATTCTGTTGTAGAAGATGATTATGAGGGGCTTACTCAGAGATGCTCTTGAACCATAATATTAGAAATTTAACAGATTTTAGTTGGAGAGCAAGAAGGAGCTCCAATAGGTGATGAGCATACCCGTTACTGAATCTATACATGTTGAGGAACCTATAGACTTTGAAGATAACACAACTCCGGTATCATAACTTGCTGAAAGATTGTGATAAAGAACTATATCCGGGTTGTAAGAATTGTACGAAGATTTTTTTTATGGTGCACTTATTTCATTTGAAATATTTGAATGGATTGGTCTAAGGAAGTTTTTTATTATACTTCTTTCAATTATTAAAAGATGCATTCCAGAAGGTGTTATTTTGGCCGTCAACTTCTTTATGAAACCAAAAAACTAGTAAAAGACTTGATCTTGGATATGAGAAGATACACAGTTGTCCAAATGATTGTATTTTATACGTGGTGATAATATTAATGAAGATTCGTGCGAACATGTGGATCTTCCACGATGAAAAAAAACAAAATGAAGACGGGCATGATTTGTCGAATGAAATGGATGATGCATAGTCTAAAAAAATCTAGCTAAAGTTTGAGGTATTTTCCTCTCATACCTAGATTGAAAAGGATGTAATGCATCATTAAGACGGCTTTCTTAATGAGATGGCATGATGAGGACGTACAAGGATGGAATGTTAAGAACATCTAGTGGATAGTTTAGCATGGAAAGCATTTGATGATAGGCATCATGAATTGCTTCTGATGTTCACAGTATTAGGCTGGTTTGGCAATTGATGGGATTTAATCCATTTCGAACGATGAGTTCTACATACAGCACCTGGCCAGTTGTTTTGGTTCCATATAATTTGCCACCATGGATGTGTATGAAACAGTCTTCACTCATTCTGTCAATGGTTATTTCCGGTGATAAGAGCCTAGGTAATGATATAGATATTTTTTCTGCAGCCTTTAATAGATGAATTGAAAAAGTTATGGCAGTGTATTGATGCATTTGATGCTTTCACTGGCCAAAACATTCAAATTGCATGCAGCTTTATCTGGAACAAATCAATGATTTTTCCTGCATATGCTAATTTATCCGGTTGGAGCACTATGGGGCGTATTGCATGCCCCTTCTTGTGGAGATTCACTCATTCATATTGGTTAAAACATGGAGGAAAATTCTATTATATGGGTCATCGTCGATAGTTAGAAGCAAACCATCCATTTCGACATCAGAATAATCAGTTTGATGGTATCATAGAGTTGCGATCTGCACCTATTCCGCCAACTGGAACTGAATGTTCTTAAACAAACTCATGGCACTAACTATATACCTGGTAAGGCATCCAACAGTTCAAAGAAGTGGGGAAGGGGGGATGTTGGCAGCTTAATGATATAGGTTTTTGAGGACGCTGACAACTTCGAGAATGATGACAGCGTTTATAGACAGAAAAATGACGATGGTACAAACTCGGTATCTACACAGAAGCAGTTATGGAAAAAAAGGAGCATTTTTTTGAATTACCTTATTGGGAGTATAATCTTCTTCGACATAATCTTGATGTCATGCATATAGAAAAGAATGTTTGGGATAACTTGATTGGAACAATGTTAAATCTTGAAGGAAAGACCAAAGACAACTTGAAAACGCGTCTTGATTTGAAAGACATGGGCATAAGACAAGAGCTTCATCTGAAAGAACAACCCAATGATAAATATTTTATACCTCCTGCATGTTACACAATGTCTACTACAGAGAAAGATCTTTTTCTAACAGTTTTGAAAAATATGAAGGTTTCAGATGGGTATGCATCGAATATTTCAAGATGCGTTAATCTTAAAGAGCGAAAACTTTCGAATCTTAAAAGTCACGATGGCCATATTTTGATGCAAGATATCTTTCCATTGGCTTTAAGATCGTCAACACATAAACAAGTTCTTGCAATTGTGTCTCAGTTATCATCCTTCTTTAAGGCATTATGTTCCAAAGTTCTTGATCCCAAGAAGCTTGATCAATTGGAGTCTAATGTTGCACTTGTTGGGAATTGTATCCTAAATGTCAATCGTCAGCATGTTGATGATTGAATTTTGCAAATGAATTGACAAATTAATAAAGTGTTATTTGGCATTATTCATCATTTCATTGTACATCTTCAAATGAACTTTTATATGATGAAGTCCTTAGGACTTGTTTTATGATAAAAGAGGATTTATCTTCAAGTCCTTAAAATTGTTCGCGAATAAATGATATACTGTTACTAGGACGACAATATTATCGAGATTGGATCATTGTGTGACATATACGTTGGTTATCCTCTTAACCAAGGAGTGTGGAGACACTGATATGTCACACAGGTGAAGTGTAGGAGTACATTTCACTGAACGTGACTAATTCCGGAACGCTCTACTGTCAAGAGATGTTCCGAGTGGATATGGCTATAAGTTTGGCCCTCTGACCTGAGACCGCAACCTGTGACTAGCAAGCAACTCACTTTACTTTGGTACCGGACTACCTGAATTTCTAATTCACTGACGGAAGGTCACTGGGTACAATCAAGTACTTGCGTAGTCAGTTGTGAGTCAAGATGGAATTGACCCCTCCTGAAAATAGGAGATAATGCCTTGTGTTCAATTTAGCAAAACCTTGGCCAGGGTAATCCTTGTATGGAGTCACAGGATTTATAAAGTTGAATTACATCATGGATGCACTTATTACAGAGTTGACAGAACTCTGAAGTCATCCTGGCATTTAGGAGTCATAGGGATAAATTATACGGTAACCATAGTTCAAGGGTTCTTGAATGTTGCTTTGCAATCATTCGGCCTATCCGGACGTCAGGTACCATTGCTAGATGATCATTTTGATTAGTACAAGAAGTTATTCTTGTGCTACCGGCTTAGGTTCGAACCTATGGGCTCACACACATAGAAGTTTCTAGGTTGATCAATGGCTGATTGACGATTAAGAATCATTCAGGGGTAATTTAGGACCCTAGCTTTCTTTCTTGGAGAAGAAAGATATCTCATCCTTATCCCTAAAAGCAGTGGTGCCTATCCTCTTTATTTTTGGCCAATTTTTGGTGTGAGGAAAGAGGAGGCATGGGGATATTTTTCAGAAAAATATGGCGCCTCAAATCTTCCTAAAAAGATGGGAATCAAATCTCTAATTTGTAGGGGCTGTATGACGCATCAAGTAGGGTGGCGTGCAGATGAAGTTTGGGGTGCAATGACCCCCTAATTTTTAGGGATTCTTGGCACAAGATTAAAGATAATTTGTTCATCTCTTAGCTGCCGATTCACCAGAATTTTTGGGAATTTTATCAGCCAAATTCATTGGCCAAAAGAGGTGTGAGGCGTGGGGGGTCTTTTGGCTATAAAAGGACCACCACACTTAGGGTTTGTTAAGATGGTCTTTAGAAAGGGTACTAAATTATGAAAAAATTCTCATCCTAGCTTTCCAATATCCTCATCCTAGCTTTCCACACTAGTGCTTGAATGAATATCCTCATCCTAGCTTTTCAATAAGTATAATTAGTGCCATTAAACAAGGGTGGTCTATTTGTGGATTGTCCCTCGCTAATAGAACTTCCTACTTGGGTTGTCATGATCTTTGACTCTTGATCGTAAGATCAACAAATACTATGAGAGCATCTCGCTCTGATACCACTTGTTGCCCAAGGTGACAAGCCAAGAGGGGGGGTGAATTGGTTTTTGTTAATTTTTGATTTCTTAATTATGTTAATTGATGAGTAAGTGATTTAGAACAATTCACAATACAAACAACAAGAAGTATAGTAGTTCTGTGCTCTCCTATGTACCTACGTCCACTTCCCAAGCGATCTCTTGGAAATTCACTATAATCTCGCGGATTACAGTTGGATTGTTTTCCGAGCTCACAATCCAAAAATCTTTACACTTGGTTTTTCGGGATCATCAAAAACCTATGTTGGTTTTACGGGCTTACCAACAAACCTTTACAAGATTTTAAGAAGAAGAAGCAGGTTGAAACTCCTAGATGAGCAGATGTAACAAATGTAAGCTACAAAGAAAAGTTAGAATATAGTTATCGCTTTGATATGGTTCCTCTCTTCTTTGTCAAGGAATGCTTCACTCTTCAAGGGTTGGTGGAGCTCTTAATGCCTTTTTTTTGATCTGCTCAACCACTTCCTTTGGACTCTTGAATGAAGCACCTCGATGAAGAAAAAGAATGTTTTGCTCTGATTAATAGTGTCATTATAAATACTTTTCCACAAGTTTAGGTTACTTCCCATTGGTTAGATTTGAAAAACTATCCGTCACTAGCCGTTGGGAGGTCAAAAAGTACTTCTGCAGAACTAGCCATTATGCTTCTGCCCGTGCTGGGGTCGACTCAAACCACTGTTCATCAGACTTGGGGTCGACTCAACTTCCAGTGGGGTCGACCCAACTTTCACTGGGGTCGACTCCTGCTACAGTGGGGTCGACCCTCTCAGGGATCACAGAATCTTGTATTTTGTTGCCCAGATAGACAACCCAAGAGGGAGGGTGAATTGGGGTTTAAAATAATTATTGCAATTAAAAGCTTTGTGAGTAACTAATTAAAACTTTTTGCAAGTGGATTAATTAGTTGCTATATACAGTGGATGAAGGAAAAGTAAGAGACAATAAAGCAATCACAAATGTTAGATGTATGCCCTAGAAGCCAATTTGGCTGACACATTGTTGATTCTAGGACATAATTTTGTACTTGACTATTTATTATTGAATAAATAAAAGGCATCTTTTCATTCATATTGTTTATGTGTCTATGAATCGTCCAAGAAATTAATAAGATGATGATACATATTCTCAAGAGTTGAGAATTTGAGCCATGTATCATTGGTGATTAATTTCTAAATGCTCCTGATCAATGGATCATCACGAGGACGGTGATCGATCCGATCAGTGCACAGATCACTTTTCTTCTGGATGGACAAGACTTGAGTCCACAGTGTAGGGACACTGAAGTGATAGTGCAGGTGCTTGTTAGAAAACAAGGGTACTGAGCGTAACCAAGACAAGAAGTCACTTGGATGTCTATCCACTCGTCAGTGACTTGCTTGATGTTGCAGTAGTGTGACTGGTCCTTTGACCTGCGGTGCTTCGGCTACTCACAGTGAGGTTATTGTAGTTTGACTGCACACATACATGGTCTCTAGCCATATGGGTCCATGCAGTGTAGATTGGCTGCAGTAGGTTCACTGTAGGAGTAGGGTATGCACCTATAAGGAATCTATCGACCTTGATAGAAAAAGGAGTGATCCTATGTGATTTGTTAGACTGAGTTCTAAGACCTTGGCCAGGGCAGTAATATAAAGTGAAAAAGAGTTTTCCACTATCGAACTCAAGTCGAACAAATCTTGACATATGACAGACGATGGGGTTTGACGAGTTGTCCATGACCTCCGTCCTGTAGGGATCCACGATAGTAGGACTCTATCACATGTTAACTGCACCTAGAGGTTCATCATTCCATTCTGCTGGGTAGCCACTACATGCTGCTAGGTGTCACTGGTGGATGGTGGGACTCATAGGGATTATCTTGATGATCGGTAAACCCTAATGAGTTGAGTTGGAATCGTTCCAACCCATTGAAAGGAGTTTTCAATGATATAGTGATAGAGATCACAATATATCTCACTACCAGTCAGAATAGAACCTATGGGGTCACACACACTAGAAGTATTGACCGATCCGATGGTTGAAATCGTGATTAAGAATCACAAGTAATCAATTTGATTGATAAAGAAGTTGAAGAAGGAACCAATGGAATTAATTAATTGGACTTGAAACAAGAGTCCTACTTCGGGTAGGATTTCTAGAATCCTAATTGGATTTGGACTGGGAATCCTAGTTGTAGTAGGACTGGGATTCCTACTTGGAATAGGATTCCTACAATCCTAATGAGATTAGGAATTTTGAATTAAAATAGGATTCCTACTTGGAGTAGGATTCCTAGAAATCCTAATTAGATTAGGACTTCGGATTCAAATAGAGTCCTAATTGGATTAGGACTAAAATTAAACAAATCCTAATTGGATTAGGATTCCTTAAGTCTAAATTAATTAATAATCTAATGAATCAACATGACTCCTAATTGGATTAGGATTGAAGAGTTCAATTGAGTCATGGTTCATTCAAGTCCTAGTTGGATTAGGACTAGCATAGATTGAACCCAATTGGCTAATCCTAATTGGATTGGGATTAAACCATAAGAGAGGCACCCAATCCTCTTTGGAAGAGGATTAGGGCATCACAAGAAGGAGGGATCACGCCCCTCCTCCTCTCCTTGTGTGCGGCATGAAGAGAGGGGCCGGCGTCCCCCTTCTCTCTTTGGAAAACCATCTAGGGCTCCTACTTTGGAGGAGCCCTTGATGGCTATAAAAGGCACCATGAGGCCGGCGCCCTAGGGCATTGGAATCCTCTTCCTCCAAGCCATGGCCACCCTCTCCCTCTCCACCCTTGGTTCAGCCGCCATCAGCAAAAGAAAAGAAGAGGAGGCGTCTCCCTCCTCTTGGTCTTCTTCCTTGGCTTCAGCGCGTGTGAAGAGAAGAAGGCTGTGAAGGGATTTGATCTTCTTCTTCTTCTTCAAGATCCTTCTTCTTCCTCCTCTCAAGTGCAATCAAGAGTTGATTGAAAGAGAGGACATCAGCCATCAAAGCTATCTTTGCAAGGGAAACCCCGGTGAGATAGAGAGCTTGGATCGGATCCTGCTTCGTGTGGATACCCGTAGAGGCCGGACGTTTGAACGGCTTCAAGCGAACCCTCTTCCAAAACCACGAATTCAGATTTGCGGTGATCATCTACCCGCGCAAGGTGAAGATTTGATCTTCCTAATAGTTTTTAAAAGTTTTAATTCTTACCTAATTACGAAAGGTCTCGAAACAACGTTCATGCGATGAACGTCGAACCCGTGCATGCCGATTCCGCTGCCATCTGAAAAATTTTTGAAATATCAGCAGCATGGGCGGGTTTCCAACAGTGGTATCAGAGCCTAGGCTTCGTAGATTAAGGTAAGAATTAAATATCTAAAGGCTTATTAGATCTGAAAATTGAATGATCATGCATGCTGAAAAATTCTGCATGCAGATTTTTCAGGGGTGCTGATTTTTTGCATGCTGATTTTTATGTGATAAAAAGATGATTCTAATTGCATTGTTAATGGGATTACAAAGTTTAGAATCATGATTAGCATGATCAGCGACCTATGTCATGATATAATCAGTTAGTTTTCAGATCTGAAAATTATAATTGTTGCATACGGTGATGATCATAGGATTCAAACCCTTTTGGTATCAAATGTAATGACCTGCGATGTGATCTGCGATGTCATGTAATTTTTCAGATGCTTGCATGCATCTTGTTTGATGTTTTGAGAGGCCTGCGTGCCTCCTAAAAGGGGATGTAAATTATTTTTATTTTTATTTTACATCTGGTTGTATTTCTGTGATGTGATGTACATCAACGATCAAGTTGAAGCAAAGGCATGAGATGAAAGGTGATCTAAGCGGTTGATGGCGATGGGATCAAGAGTTGATCAAGGATCGAATCAAGGTGGCTTGGAACCAATTCAAGAGTTGAAGACCACTTGATCGATTGATGTGCATGTGCTTGTAATACGACCTAATTAGAATCCATGATCATCACCTAGTTAAAGTTTAGCCTTAATTTGATGCTGCGATTATAACTGCCTGTGATGTGCCGTTTGCATGTGATGTAAATGCGAGTCGGGTAGATATGTTTACATGTGATGTAGCAAACCCAATTGAGACCTAAATCAAAATCTCCTCAATCAAGTCGAGAGTGAACCGACATGAGCAAGTCATATTAGATTAATTGATCTAATTGGTGTCTAGGAAAGCATGAAAGGTGGTTACTTAATTAGGACCTTACTCTCTGAGTAAGGGGAGCCTCCCACCTGCTTACCTGGCCAATTGTTCGATTACCTCTTATGAAGGGCTCAAGTTGCAAACACTAAGACCTGATTAACCAATAATAAGTCAATAGGTCTTCCACTGTAGTAGAGCTGCTAAGGCCTTTCTGATGTTGATTTGTCTCGGCTGGACACAGTGGTCAAGTTGCATCGGGGGGCTGGACCTCTCTATAGACATGAGATGTTGTAGGGTAAAGGTGGGGTTGGGCACCAATAACTGTTAGGTGAGGACCCAATGACGACTTTATTCCTACGGTTATACGGTGGGTCTGACTTAACTAAGAAATGGGACCAATAACTGTTAGGTGAGGTCTTCATGGCTTAGAGACCAAGTTACACTGCAACATGCTTGAGAAGCATTGTACAAGAGTTGTACACTCATCCATCTATGTGTCACCAATAACTGTTAGGTGAGGTGGCATGTAAATCGGTGGGACCGCAGTACCCACTAGAAACCCTAGTCGTGTGGGATTTCCGTTTTCCTACCAGGGGAGTGTGAGGAATTCGAGAAAATAGTGGGAGTTACATTTGTTCTAAAAGACCTTAGAACAGATTAGGATCAAGTACAAAAGTCTAACTAGAATCTTTACTCTCTGCAGATACAATGTCAGCTTCAAACCCTTTGACCCGTATTCTTGAGACCAACCGACTGACCGGAACCAATTACAAAGACTGGTTAGAAATCTCAAAATAGTTTTGGACTGTGAGAAAATAGGCTACATACTCGATTCAGATATCCCCACACTACCAACACGTCCTACTGATGTTCAGCGTGAGATGCATAAAAGGTGGTTGGATGATGACATTAGAGTAAAATGCTATATGATGGCATCCATGTCTAATGAACTCCAATGCCAGCATGAAAATATAAAGACTGCTCGGGACATACTGGCACACCTGCAAGAGTTGTATGGTGAGCAGAGTCGCACAGCTCGTTTTGAAGTGTCCAAGAGGCTTTTCAAAGCGAAGATGCGCGAGGGGCAGTCTGTCCATGATCACGGTCTGACCATGATCAAGGACCTAGAGGAGCTTGAGAAGCTCGGTATGGACATGCACAAGGAATTACAAGTGGATTTGATCCTACAGTCACTTCCTGATTCATTTGGTCAGTTTATAGTAAACTACCACATGAATAAGATTGAATGCACTAAGACTGAACTAATCAACATGTTGGTAACTGCTGAGGGAGCCTTGAAAGGTTCAAGGGGCAATGTCCTTGCTGCTGAGTTGACTTCTGGTTCCAAGAGAAAGTCTACTTGGAAGAAAAAGAAGCCTGCTAAGAAGCAGAAGAAAGACAAGAAGCCAAAGAAGGAAGTTCAAAAGAAAAAGGCTAACGACAAAGGAAAATGTTTCCACTGCAATGTCGAAGGCCACTGGAAGAGAAACTGTCCTTCATACCTCGAGAGCCTGAAGAACAAGAAAGGTGACACACCTTCAGAAGGTATAGACTTGCTCATAATTGAAACTAATCTAACGGTTTCTTCTACTTCTAGTTGGGTTATAGATTCTGGTTCTAGTGCTCATCTGTGCACTACCATGCAGGGTCTAAAGGAAAGTAGAAGGCTGGCGGAAGGTGCGGTAACCCTTAGGGTTGGCAACGGGGCAAAAGTTGCTGCTGTGGCTGTGGGCACCTACCATCTGCGACTACCGTCTGGATTTAGTTTAATACTTAGAGACTGCTATTATGTACCTGTTGCTAGCAGAAATTTGATTTCTGTTTCATGTCTAGCATAGGAAGGTCATGTTTTTACATTTGACAAAGACTACTGTTCTATTTATTTAAGAAATAAAATAGTCGCACGTGGTTTCATGATCGACAGTCTCTATCATTTACATATGGATGTATCTGTGAATGTTACCGAGCAAGATATGAGTGCCAAAGGATCCAAAAGATCCAGAGATGAGATAAACCAAAGATATTTGTGGCACCTCAGACTTGGCCATATTGGAGAGGATAGGATGAACAAAATGGATAAAGATGGGCTTCTCGGCTCATTGACTTCCGAGTCATATCCAGTTTGCGAGTCCTGTCTTCAAGGAAAAATGGCTAGACTGCCCTTTGTAGGACATGGGGAGAGGACCACTGAAATACTTACCCTAATACATACAGATGTATGTGGCCCATTCGATATGCTAGCCAGGGGACGTTATTCTTACTTCATTACCTTTACCGATGATTATTCACGGTATGGGTATGTGTATCTTATGAGACACAAGTCTGAATCCTTTGAAAAGTTCAAAGAGTTCAAGAATGAAGTAGAAAAACAAACTGGAAAACCTCTTAAGGCTCTTCGATCAGATCGAGGAGAAGAATACCTTAGTGGGAAATTCCGGGACTATCTCAAAGAAAACGGCATAGTCTCACAATGGACACCTCCGGGTACACCTCAACTCAACGGGGTCTCAGAGAGGAGGAATCGGACCCTGTTGGATATGGTCAGGTCCATGATGAGCTTCACTGATTTACCTATGTTCCTTTGGGGAGATGCCTTACTCACAGCGATTTATTTATTGAATAGAGTTCCCTCTAAATCCGTTCCTACCACACCGTATGAGATATGGCATGGTAAGAAACCAAGTCTGGGTCATCTCAAGATTTGGGGATGTCCGGCCCATGTCAAGAGACTACAGGCGGACAAGTTAGAGGCTAGGACCATAAGTGCTCGTTTTATAGGATATCCTAAAGAGTCATTAGGATACAATTTTTACGTCTCAGAGGATCACAATGTGTTTGTGAGCCGTCATGCCATCTTCTTGGAAAATCAGTTTATCCTTGATAGAGGCAGTGGGAGGAAAATTGAGCTTGAAGAGAAAGTCTCTGAAAAGCAACGAGTCATGGATCCTATTGAACCCATTCATACAGAGCCAGTACACGATGTCCCTCGACCACCTCGTAGATCTAGTAGGGTCTCCCATCCTCCCGATAGATACTTAGGTATACTAGAAGAGGATACCGAGGAAATGTTCCTGGTGGGAGATAGGGATCACATACAGAATCCCAAAACCTACAACGAGGCGATATCTGATGTCGATTCCGAGAAATGGCTGGAAGCTATGAAGTTAGAGTTAGACTCCATGCGTTCCAACCAAGTCTGGACCTTAGTAGATCCACCAGAAGGTATTGTACCTATTGGATGCAAATGGATCTACAAAAGGAAGATAGGTTCGGATGGAGAGGTAGAGACCTATAAGGCAAGGCTTGTGGCGAAAGGGTATAGTCAGCGCGAAGGCATTGACTATCAGGAGACCTTTTCACCTGTTGCCATGCTAAAATCCATCCGAACATTGCTTGCCATTGCAGCATTTCATGATTATGAAATTTGGCAGATGGATGTGAAAACTGCTTTCCTGAATGGATATCTTGATGAAGATATCTATATGGAACAGCCTTTGGGTTTCACTTCCAGTGATGGAGATCACAAGGTCTGTAAGCTGCAAAGGTCCATCTATGGACTAAAGCAAGCATCTCGGAGTTGGAACACTCGTTTCGATGACGCAATCAAAACGTTTGATTTCATCAAAAACGAAGAGGAACCGTGTGTTTACAAAAAGGTTAGTGGGAGTGCTGTCGTTTTTCTCGTACTGTACGTAGATGACATTCTCCTAATAGGGAATGATATTCCCATGCTAACCTCGGTTAAGGTCTGGTTGTCAAAAGAATTCTCCATGAAAGACCTTGGGGAAGCATCCTATATTTTGGGAATAAAGGTCTATAGAGATAGATCTAAAAGGATGCTTGGCCTGTCACAGAAAATGTACATAGAGGAGGTGCTGAAGAGGTTCAGCATGGAAAACTCCAAGAGGGGTCTCTTACCCCTTAGGCATGGAATTCATCTCTCCAAGAAGATGTGCCCCAACACATCTGAAGAGATTCAACGCATGAGCAAGATTCCCTATGCATCGACAATAGGAAGCCTCATGTATGCCATGCTGTGTACACGACCTGATATAGCTCTTGCTGTGAGTGTCACAAGCAGATATCAGTCGGATCCAGGCAAGAAGCACTGGATAGCTGTGAAAGAACAGTCTTAAGTACTTGAGAAGAACTAAGGACATGTTCTTGGTCTTTGGGAGAAGATCAGAGTTGAAGGTAGAAGGATGCACACATATAGATGATAGAAAGTCTACATCAGAATATGTGCAATTGTGGTTCAGTAAATTGGAAGAGTTCCAAACAACCGATCATTATAGATTCTACCTTAGAAGCTGAATGTTAAGCCGTATCTAAGGGTGCAGTGGAAACCTTCTGATTAAAAGTTAATTGCAGAGTTAGGTGTAATGTCATTAGATGCCATAACACTTTACTGCGATAACATTGGCACCATAACACTAGCTATGGAGCCATGGTCTCATCAGAAGTCCAAGCACATAGAGCGGCACTTCCATTTCATACGCGACTATGATGTAGAGGTGCAGAGAGTAGACTTCGCGGATAACGTGGCAGACCCGTTCACTAAACAGCTGAGTCAGCAAAAGACTGAAGCCCACCTTGAGAAGATGGGCCTAAGATATATGACCAATTGGCTTTAGTGCAAGTGGGAGATTGTTAGATGTATGCCCTAGAAGCCAATTTGGCTGACACATTGTTGATTCTAGGGACATAATATTGTACTTGACTATTTATTATTGAATAAATAAAAGGCATCTTTTCATTCATATTGTTTATGTGTCTATGAATCGTCCAAGAAATTAATAAGATGATGATACATATTCTCAAGAGTTGAGAATTTGAGCCATGTATCATTGGTGATTAATTTCTAAATGCTCCTGATCAATGGATCATCACGAGGACGGTGATCGATCCGATCAGTGCACAGATCACTTTCCTTCTGGATGGACGAGACTTGAGTCCACAGTGTAGGGACACTGAAGTGATAGTGCAGGTGCTTGTTAGAAAACAAGGGTACTGAGCGTGACCAAGACAAGAAGTTACTTGGATGTCTATCCACTCGTCAGTGACTTGCTTGATGTTGCAGTAGTGTGACTGATCCTTTGACCTGCGGTGCTTCGGCTACTCACAGTGAGGTTATTGTAGTTTGACTGCACACATACATGGTCTCTAGCCATATGGGTCCATGCAGTGTAGATTGGCTGCAGTAGGTTCACTGTAGGAGTAGGGTATGCACCTATAAGGAATCTATCGACCTTGATAGAAAAGGAGTGATCCTATGTGATTTGTTAGACTGAGTTCTAAGACCTTGGCCAGGGCAGTAATATAAAGTGAAAAAGAGTTTTCCACTATCGAACTCAAGTCGAACAAATCTTGACATATGACAGACGATGGGGTTTGACGAGTTGTCCATGACCTCCGTCCTGTAGGGATCCACGATAGTAGGACTGTATCACATGTTAACTGCACCTAGAGGTTCATCATTCCATTCTACTGGGTAGCCACTACATGCTGCTAGGTGTCACTGGTGGATGGTGGGACTCATAGGGATTATCTTGATGATCGATAAATCCTAATGAGTTGAGTTGGAATCGTTCCAACCCATTGAAAGGAGTTTTCAATGATATAGTGATAGATAATCGTGATTAAGAATCACAAGTAATCAATTTGATTGATAAAGAAGTTGAAGAAGGAACCAAGGAAATTAATTAATTGGACTTGAAACAAGAGTCCTACTTCGGCTAGGATTCCTAGAATCCTAATTGGATTAGGACTGGGAATCCTAGTTGTAGTAGGATTGGGATTCCTACTTGGAATAGGATTCCTACAATCCTAATGAGATTAGGAATTTTGAATTAAAATAGGATTCCTACTTGGAGTAGGATTCCTAGAAATCCTAATTAGATTAGGACTTCGGATTCAAATAGAGTCCTAATTGGATTAGGACTAAAATTAAACAAATCCTAATTGGATTAGGATTCCTTAAGTCTAAATTAATTAATAATCTAATGAATCAACATGACTCCTAATTGGATTAGGATTGAAGAGTTCAATTGAGTCATGGTTCATTCAAGTCCTAGTTGGATTAGGACTAGCATAGATTGAACCCAATTGGCTAATCCTAATTGGATTGGGATTAAACCATAAGAGAGGCACCCAATCCTCTTTGGAAGAGGATTAGGGCATCACAAGAAGGGGGGATCACGCCCCTCCTCCTCTCCTTGTGTGCGGCATGAAGAGAGGGGCCGGCGCCCCCTTCTCTCTTTGGAAAACCATCTAGGGCTCCTACTTTGGAGGAGCCCTTGATGGCTATAAAAGGCACCATGAGGCCGGCGCCCTAGGGCATTGGAATCCTCTTCCTCCAAGCCGTGGCCACCCTCTCCCTCTCCACCCTTGGTTCAGCCGCCATCAGCAAAAGAAAAGAAGAGGAGGCGTCTCCCTCCTCTTGGTCTTCTTCCTTGGCTTCAGCGCGTGTGAAGAGAAGAAGGCTGCGAAGGGATTTGATCTTCTTCTTCTTCTTCAAGATCCTTCTTCTTCCTCCTCTCAAGTGCAATCAAGAGTTGATTGAAAGAGAGGACATCAGCCATCAAAGCTATCTTTGCAAGGGAACTAGCACCCCGGTGAGATAGAGAGCTTGGATTGGATCCTGCTTCGTGTGGATACCCGTAGAGGCCGGACGTTTGAACGGCTTCAAGCGAACCTTCTTCCAAAACCACGAATTCAGATTTGCGGTGATCATCTACCCGCGCAAGGTGAAGATTTGATCTTCCTAATAGTTTTTAAAAGTTTTAATTCTTACCTAATTACGAAAGGTCTCGAAACAACATTCATGCGATGAACGTCGAACCCGTGCATGCCGATTCCGCTGCCATCTGAAAAATTTTTGAAATA
The DNA here is from genome assembly GCF_009389715.1 of Phoenix dactylifera. Taxonomy (NCBI): domain Eukaryota; kingdom Viridiplantae; phylum Streptophyta; class Magnoliopsida; order Arecales; family Arecaceae; genus Phoenix; species Phoenix dactylifera. The sequence continues at coordinate 205,955 of NW_024068125.1, read as the reverse complement.
TCAGCGGCATGGGCGGGTTTCCAACATTGACAATCTGTCAAACATTTAGAAATTAAAACTTAGATGAAGAGGGTATTAAATTAAGGTTGTTTCCCATGACTTTAGAGGATCGTGCTGCTGCATGGCTATATTCTCTTGCTTCAAATTCCATCACATCATGGGAGCAACTATCTAGAAAGTTCATGGCTAAATTTTATCCCATGGTAAAGACTAAAAAAATTAAGGATGCCATAAAAACTTTTAGAGGAAAATCTGAGGAGGAATTTTTTCAACTTTGGGAAAGATTCCATGATTTTTTGGTCAAGTGCCCGCACCATGGGCTTGACAAGGCTGATCTAGTACATTTCTTTTACAAAGAATTACCTCTAGCACATAGGAACATGATTGAATCCATGCATAAGGGTAGGTTCATGAACCAAACCCCTGATCAAGCTTATGAGTTCCTTGTGGACTTAGCTGAAAATGTTCAAAATTGGAGTAGCTACGGTCAGGAGGTAGATAGAGATGATTATGGGTCTAGAGAACCAAGTACCTACGGAATAAAAACAGACCCAGAACTCAAGAATGTTATGTCCAATCTGGTGAATGGGGTGAACAATCTTAGCAAAAAGTTGGATGCTTTTACTGTTTCTGTTAGAACCCGCCCATGCCGCAGAAATTTTTTTTAAAAATTCAGACGCAGCGGAAGAGACATGTGCTGGATCAACCGTTCATTGCATGAACGTTGTTCAAAAATCATTCGTAGTTAGATAAGGATTAAATTCTTTTGAAACAATAGGAAGATCAGATCTTCACCTTTGTGCGGGTAGGTGATCACCGCAACCTGATCATCGTGGTTTTGGAAGAGGGTTCGCTTGAAGCTGCACAAGCATCCGGCCTCTACGGGTATCCACACGAAGTAGAGGAATGATCAAGGTTTCCTTGTCTCCCCGGGGTGCTAGCTCCCTTGTAGAGACTTCTTTTGATGGCTGATTTCTTTCCTTTTAATCAACTCTTGATTATGCTTGGAAGGAGGAAGAAGAAGAAAGGATCTTTGAAGAAGAACCAAAGGCTAGACACAGCCTTTTCTTTTCCCTGCGTTGGAAGAAGGAAGGGAAGGGGAGGAGGCCGCCAAGGCCTTCTTCTTGTTCTTCCTTGCTTGCGGCTGAAGACCAAAGGGAGGAAGGGGGCCACGAGTTGGAGAGAAATAGGGCTTCAATGAATGCCCTAGGGTGCCGCCCACTTCTCCTTTTAAAGGCATGAAGGGCTCCTACAAGTTAGGAGCCCTTGACTTATTTCTAAGAGGGGCGCCGGCCCCTCTTTCCTTGCCGCACCAAGGAGGAAAAAGGGCGCCCCTCCCTCTTAGTTAGCCCTAATCCTCCTCTAAGGAGGATTGGGATGCCCTAATGTGGCTAAGCCCTAATCTAATTAGGCTTAGTCCAAGGGTAAACCAATTTTGGATCTAATCTAGGTAAGTCCTAATCCAATTAGAACTTAAATTAATTTTGACTCAATTGAACTCTTCAATCCTAATCCAATTAGGAGTCTTGTTAATTCATTAGATTTATAATTAATTAGAACTTAAGAAATTCTAATCCAATTAGAATTTATTCAATTTTAGTCCTAATCCAATTAGGACTCTAATTTGAATCCGAAGTCTTAATTCAATTAGGACTTCTAGGAATCCTATTTTAAGTAGAAATCTAAATTGAATTCAAAATCCTAATCTAATTAGGATTATAGGAATCCTACTCCAAGTAGGAATCCCAGTCCTACTCCAAGTAGGACTCTCAGTCCTAATCCAATTAGGACTCCAGAAATCCTACTCTAAGTAGGTTTCGTGTTTAAGTCCAATTAATTAATTTTCATTGTTCCTTCTTCAATTTATTATCAATCGAATTGATTACTCGTGATTCATAATCACTTTTCAACCATCAGATCGGTCAATACTTCTAGTGTGTCTAACCCCATAGGTTCTATTCTGACTGGTAGTGAGATATATTGTGATCTCTATCACAATGTCACTGAAAACTCCTTTCAATGGGTCGGAACGATTCCAACTTTACTCATTAGGGTTTATCGATCATCGAAATAATCCCTGTGAGTCTCACCATCCACCAGTGACACCTAGCAGCATGTAGTGGCTATCCAGCAGAATGGAATGATGAACCTGTAGGTGCAGTTATCGTGTGATACAGTCCTACTATCGTGGATCCCTACAGGATGGAGGTCATGGACAACTCGTCAAACTCCATCGTCTGTTATATGTTAAGATTCATTCGATTTAAGCTCGAGAGTGGAAAACTCTTTCTCCACTATACAATCTGCCCCGGCCGAGGTCTTACGAACTTAGTCTTATAAATCACATAGGATCTCTTCTTATCTATCAAGGTCGATAGATTCCTTATAGGTGCATACCCTACTCCTACAGTGAACCTACTGCAGCCAATCTACACTGCATGGACCCATATTGCTAGAGACCATGTATATGTGCAGTCAAACTACAATAATCTTACTGTGAGTAGCCGAAGCATCGTAGGTCAAAGGACCAGTCACACTACTGCAACATCAAGCAAGTCACTGACGAGTGGATAGACATCCAAGTGACTTCTTGTTTTGGTCACACTTAGTACCCTTGTTCTTAACAAGTACCTGCACTATTACTTCAGTATCGCCACACTGTGGACTCGAGTCTCATCCATCCATAAGGAAAGCAATGTGTGCACTGATCGGATCGATCACCGTCCTCGTGATGATCCATTGATCAGGAGCATTCAGAAATTAATCACCAATGATGTATGGCTCAAATTCTTAACTCTTAAGAATATGCATCATGATCTTATTAATTCTTGGACGATTCGTAGACACATAAATAATATGAATAAAAAGATGCCTTTTATTTATTCAATAATAAATAGTCAAGTACAAAATTATGTCCCTAGAATTAACAATATGTCAGCCAGATTGGCTTCTAGGACATACATCTAACAATCTCCCACTTGCACTAAAGCCAATTGGTCATATATCTTAGTCCCATCTTCTGAAGGTGGGCTTCAGTCTTTTGCTGACTCAGCTGCTTAGTGAATGGGTCTGCCATGTTGTCCGTGGAGTCTACTCTCTGCACCTCGACATGCTTCTTCTCAACATAGTCGCGTATGAGGTGGAAGCGCCGCTCTATGTGCTTGGACTTCTGATGAGACCTTGGCTCCTTAGCAAGAGCTATGGCGTCATTATTATCGCAGTAGAGTGTTATGGCATCTGATGTCTTCACGTCCAACTTTGTAATAAATTTCTTGAACTAGAAGCCTTCTTTAGCAGCTTCAGAGGCGGCGATGTATTCAGCTTCCATAGTAGAATCAGCAATGATCGGTTGTTTAGAACTTTTTCAATTCACCGTACCACCATTGCACAAGAACACATATCCAGATGTTGACTTTCTATCATCGACATCAGTCATAAAGTCTGAATCTGTGTACCCTTCTACCTTTAACTCTGATGATCCTTCAAAGACCAAGAATAAATCTTTAGTTCTTCTTAAGTACTTAAGAATATTCTTCACAGCTGTCCAGCGTTTTTCACCTGGATTCGACTGATATCTGCTTGTGACACTCACAGCTAGGGCTATATCAGGTCGTGTACATAGCATGGCATACATAAGGCTCCCTATTGCCGATGCATAAGGGATCTTGCTCATGTGTTGAATCTCTTCAGATGTGTTGGGGCACATCTTCTTGGAGAGATGAATTCCATGCCTTAGGGGTAAGAGACCCCTTTTAGAGTTTTCCATGCTGAACCTTTTCAGTACTTCCTCTATGTACATCTTCTGTGATAGGCCAAGCATCCTTTTAGATCTATCTCTATAGACCTTTATCCCTAAAATATAGGATGCTTCCCCAAGATCTTTCATGGAGAACTCTTTTGACAACCAGACCTTGACCAAGGTTAGCATGGGAATATCATTCCCTATCAGGAGGATGTAGTCCACGTACAGTACGAGAAACACGACAGCACTCCCACTAACCTTCTTATAGACACATGGTTCCTCTTCGTTCTTGATGAAATCAAACATTTTGATTGCGTCATCGAAATGAGTGTTCCAACTCCGAGATGCTTGCTTTAGTCCGTAAATGGACCTTTGCAGCTTGCAGACCTTGTGATCTCCATCATTGGAAGTGAAATCCAAAGGTTGTTCCATATAGATATCTTCATCAAGATATCCATTCAGAAAAGCAGTTTTCACATCTATTTGCTAGATTTCATAATCATGAAATGCTGCAATGGCAAGCAATGTTCGGATGGATTTCAACATGGCTACAGGTGAAAAGGTCTCCTGATAGTCAATGCCTTCGCGCTGACTATATCCTTTCGCCACTAGCCTTACTTTATAGGTCTCTACCTTTCTGTCCGAACCTATCTTCCTTTTGTAGATCCATTTGCATCCAATAGGTACAATACCTTCTGGTGGATCCACTAAGGTCCAGACTTGGTTGGAATGCATGGAGTCTAACTCTGACTTCATAGCTTCCAACCATTTCTCGGAATCGATATCAGATATCGCCTCGTCGTAGGTTTTGGGATCCTGTATGTGATCCCTATCTCCCATGAGGAACATTTCCTTAGTATCCTCTTCTAGCATACCTAAGTATCTATCGGGAGGATGGGAGACCCTACTAGATCTGCGAGGTGGTTGAGGGACATCATGTACTGGCTCTGTATGAATGGGTTCTATAGGATCCATGACTCGTTGCTTTTCAGAGACTTTCTCTTCAAGCTCAATTTTTCTCCCACTGCCTCTATCAAGAATAAACTGGTTTTCCAAGAAGATGGCATGTCGGCTCACAAATACATTGTGATCCTCTGAGACATAAAAATTGTATCCTAATGACTCTTTAGGATATCCTATAAAACGAGCACTTATGGTTCTAGCCTCTAGCTTGTCCGCCTGTAGTCGCTTGACATGGCCCGGACATCCCCAAATCTTGAGATGACCAAGACTTGGTTTCTTACCATGCCATATCTCATACGGTGTGGTAGGAACGAATTTAGAGGAAACTCTATTCAGTAGATAAATTACGGTAAGTAAGGTATCTCCCCAAAGAAACATAGGTAAATCAGTAAAGCTCATCATGGACCGGACCATATTCAATAGATTCTGATTTCTCCTCTCTGACACCCCGTTGAGTTGAGGTGTACCCGGAGGAGTCCATTGTGAGACTATGCCATTCTCTTTGAGATAATCCCGGAATTTCCCACTAAGGTATTCTCCTCCTCGATCTGATCGAAGAGCCTTAAGGGGTTTTCCAGTTTGTTTTTCTACTTCATTTCTAAACTCTTTGAACTTTTCAAAAGATTCAGATTTGTGTATCATAAGATACACATACCCATACCGTGAATAATCATCGGTAAAGGTAATGAAGTACGAATAACGTCCCCTGGCTTGTACATCGAATGGGCCACACACATCTGTGTGTACCAGGGTAAGTATTTCAGTGGTCCTCTTCCCATGTCCTACAAAGGGCAATCTAGCTATTTTTCCTTGAAGACAGGACTCGCAAACTAGATATAACTCGAAAGTGCCCATCTTTATCTATTTTGTTCATTCTGTCTTCTCCAATATGGCCAAGTCTGAGGTGCCACAAATATTTTTGGTTTATCTCATCCCTGATCTCTTGGATCATTTGGCACTCACTTCTTGCTCAGACACATTAGATACATCCATATGCAAATGATAGAGACTGTCAATCATAAAACCATGTGCAACTATTTTATTTCTGAAATAAATAGAACAGCAGTCCTTGTCAAATGTAAAAACATGACCTTTCTGTGCTAGATATAAAACAGAAATCAAATTTCTGCTAGCAGCAGGTACATAATAGTAGTCTCTAAGTAATAAACTAAAACCAGACGGTAGTCGCAGATGGTAGGTGCCCACAGCCACAGTAGCAACTTTTGCCCCGTTGCCAACTCGAAGGATTATCGCACCTTCCGCCAGCCTTCTACTTTCCTTTAGATCCTGCATAGTAGTGCATAAGTGAGCACTAGAATCAGAATCTATAACCCAACTAGAAGTAGAAGAAACCGTTAGATTAGTTTCAATTACGAGCAAGTCTATACCTTCTGAAGGTGTGTCAGCCTTCTTGTTCTTCAGGCTCTTGAGGTATGAAGGACATTTCCTCTTCCAGTGGCCGTCGATATTGTAGTGGAAACATTTTTCTTTGTCATTAGCCTTTTTCTTTTGAACTTCCTTCTTTGGCTTCTTGTCTTTCTTCTGCTTCTTTGCAGGTTTCTTTTTCTTCCAAGTAGACTTTCTCTTGGAACCAGAAGTCAGCTAAGCAGCAAGGACATTACCCCTTGAACCTTTCAAGGCTCCCTCAGCAGTTACCAACATATTTAACAGTTCAGTCTTAGTGCATTCAATCTTATTTATGTGGTAGTTTACTATAAACTGTCCAAATAAATTAGAAAGGAATTGAAGGATCAGATCTACTTGCAATTCCTTGCGCATGTTCAAACCGAGCTTCTCAAGCTCCTCCAGATCCTTGATCATAGTCAGACCGTGATCATGGACAGACTGCCCCTCGCGCATCTTTGCTTTGAAGAGCCTCTTGGACACTTCAAAACGAGCTGTGCGACTTTGCTCACCATACAACTCTTGTAGGTGTGCCAGTATGTCCCTAGCAGTCTTCATATTCTCATGCTGGCATTGGAGTTCATTGGATATGGATGCCATGATATAGCACTTGATCCTAACGTCATCGTCTGTCCACTTTTCATGCGTCGCACGCTGATCAGTAGTCGGACGTGCTGGTAATGTGGGGATGTCATTGTCGAGCACATAGCCTATTTTCTCGCAACTCAGAATAATTTTGAGATTTCTAAGCCAGTCTCTGTAATTGGTACCGGTCAATCGGTTGGTTTCAAGAATACGAGTCAAAGGGTTTGAGGCTGACATTATGATCTGCAGAGAGTAAAGATTCTAGTTAGACTTTTGTACTTGATCCTAATCAGTTTTAGGATCTTTTAGAACAAATGTACCTCCTACTATTTTCACGAATTCCTCACACTCTCCTGGTAGGAAAACGGAAATCCTACACGACTAGGATTTCTAGTGGGTACTGCGGTCCCACCGATTTACATGCCACCTCACCTAACAGTTATTGGTGACACATAAACAGATGAGTGTACAACTCTTGTACAATGCTTCTTAAGCATGTTGCAGTGCTACTTGGTCTCTAAGTCATGAAGATATCACCTAACAGTTATTGGTTCCATTCCTTAGTTAAGTCAGACCCACCGTATAACCATAGAAATAAAGTCGTCATTGGGTCCTCACCTAACTGTTATTGGTGCCCAACCCCACCTTTATCCTACAACATCTCATGTCTATAGAGAGGTCCAGCCTTCCGATGCAACTTGCCCACTGTGTCCAGCCGAGACAAATCAACATCAGGAAGATCTTAGCAACTCTAATACGATGGAAGACCTATGGACTTAATATCGATTAATCAGGTCTTAGTGTTTGCAACCTTAAGCTTTTCATAAGAGGTAATCGATCAATTGGCCAGGTAAGCAGGTGGGAGGCTCTCCTTACTCAAAGAGTAAGGTCCTAATTAAGTAACCACCTTTCATGCTTTTCTAGACACCAATTAGATTAATTAATCTAATATGACTCGCTTATGTTGGTTCACTCTCAACTTGATTGAGGAGGTTTTAATTTAGATCTCAATTGGGTTTGCTACATTACATGTAAACCTATCTACCCCGCTCTCATTCATATCACATGCAAACGGCACATCGCAGGCAGTTATAATCGCAGCAATAAATAAAGCTAAACTTTAAATAGGTGATGATCATGGATTCTAATTAGGTCATATTACAAGCACATGCACGTCAATCGATCAACTGGTCTTCAATTCTTGAATTAGTTCCAAGCCTCCTTGATTCGATCCTTGATCAACTCTTGATCCAATCGCCATCAACCGCTCAGATCGCCGTTCATCTCATGCACTATCTTCGACTTGATCGTTGACGCACATCACATCACAGAAATACAACCAGATATAAAATAAAAATAATAATAAATTATATCTCCTTTTAGGAGGCATGCAGGCCTCTCAAAACATCAAATAAGATGCATACAAGCATCTGAAAAATTACATGACATGGCAGATCACATCGCAGGTCTTTATAATTGATACCAAAAGGGTTTGAATTCTATGATCATCACCACATGCAGCAATTATACTTTTCAGATCTGAAACTTAATTGATTATGTTATGACATAGGTTGCTGATCATGCTAATCATGATTCTAAACTTTGTAATCTCATTAACAATGCAATTAGAATCATCATTTTATCACATAAAAATCAGAATGCAAAAATCAGCACCCCTGAAAAATCTGCATGCAGAAAATTTTCAGCATGCATAACCTTTTAAATTTCAGATCTAAGATGCCTTTAGATAATTAATCCTTACCTTAATCTACGATGCCTAGGCTCTGATACCACTGTTAGAACCTGCCCATGCCGCAGAAAATTTTTTTAAAAATTCAGACGCAGCGGAAGAGGCATGTGCGGGATCAACCGTTCATTGCATGAACGTTGTTCAAAAATCATTCGTAGTTAGATAAGGATTAAATTCTTTTGAAATATTAGGAAGATCAGATTTTCACCTTTGTGCGGGTAGGTGATCACCGCAACCTGATGATCGTGATTTTGGAAGAGGGTTTGCTTGAAGCCGCACAAGCGTCCAGCCTCTACGGGTATCCACACGAAGTAGAGGACCGATCAAGGTTTCCTTGTCTCCCCGGGGTGCTAGCTCCCTTGTAGAGACTTCTTTTGATGGCTGATTTCTTTTCTTTTAATCAACTCTTGATTATGCTTGGAAGGAGGAGGAAGAAGAAAGGATCTTTGAAGAAGAACCAAAGGCTAGACACAGCCTTTTCTTTTCCCTGCGTTGGAAGAAGGAAGGGAAGGGGAGGAGGCCGCCAAGGCCTTCGATCTTCTTGTTCTTCCTTGCTTGCGGCTGAAGACCAAAGGAAGGAAGGGGGCCACGAGTTGGAGAGGAATAGGGCTTCAATGAATGCCCTAGGGTGCCACCCACTTCTCCTTTTAAAGGCATGAAGGGCTTTTACAAGTTAGGAGCCTTTGACTTATTTCCAAGAGGGGCGCCGACCCCTCTTTTCTTTGCGCCCCTCCCTCTTGGTTAGCCCTAATCCTCCTCTAAGGAGAATTGGGATGCCCTAATGTGGCTAAGCCCTAATCTAATTAGGCTTAGTCCAAGGGTAAACCAATTTTGGGTCTAATCTAGATAAGTCCTAATCCAATTAGAACTTAAATTAATTTTGACTCAATTGAACTCTTCAATCCTAATCCAATTAGGAGTCTTGTTAATTCATTAAATTAATAATTAATTAGGACTTAAGAAATCCTAATCCAATTAGGATTTATTCAATTTTAGTCCTAATCCAATTAGGACTCTAATTTGAATCCGAAGTTCTAATCCAATTAGGACTTCTAGGAATCCTATTCTAAGTAGGAATCCAAATTGAATTCAAAATCCTAATCTAATTATGATTGTAGAAATTCTACTCCAAGTAGGAATCCCAGTCCTACTCCAAGTAGGACTCCCAGTCATAATCCAATTAGGACTCCAGAAATTCTACTCCAAGTAGGTTTCGTATTTAAGTCCAATTAATTAATTTCCATTGTTCCTTCTTTAATTTATTATCAATCGAATTAATTACTCGTGATTCATAATCACTTTTCAACCATCGGATCGGTCAATACTTCTAGTGTGTGTGACCCCATAGGTTCTATTCTGACTGGTAGTGAGATATATTATGATCTCTATCACAATGTCATTGAAAACTTCTTTCAATGGGTCGGAACGATTCCAACTCTACTCATTAGGGTCTATCGATCATCAAAATAATCCCTGTGAGTCTCACCATCCACCAGTGATACCTAGCAGCATTTAGTGGCTATCCAGCAGAATGGAATGATGAACCTCTAGGTGCAGTTATCGTGTGATACAGTCCTACTATCGTGGATCCCTACAGGATGGAGGTCATGGACAACTTGTTAAATCCCCTCGTCTGTCATATGTCAAGATTTATTCGACTTAATCTCGAGAGTGGAAAATGTTGGGAACCCGCCCATGCCGCTGATATTTCAAAAAAATTCAGATGGCAGCGGAATCGGCATAAGCGGGATCGACGTTCATCGCATGAATGTTGTTTCATGAATCGTTCGTAGTTAGATAAGAATTAAAACTTTTTAAACCTTTAGGAAGATCAGATCTTCACCTTATGCGGGTTGATGAGAGCACAAAAGTGCGATCTACACATCACTTAAATTAGTATTATTGCTAACAAATAATGATAGAAGTGCTGTATTAATATTATATTTTTGTGGGGTGCAGGTGATCGAAAATCAAAGTTAAAATGCACATTGGGTTCAAAAAGATGCATCATAGTAGGTGACTAGTCAACCACATGAGGTCAGTCCCAGTTGCACACTAGAAGGAGCATTAGCCGGCTAGGTGCAGCCACATCTAGCAGCAGCATGTCCTCCCCATTTTGACTAAGTCCATTTGAAGGAATCCTGCACACATCCGTGCTTCAGCCGAGCCCATATCACAACGTCCATGAGCCTTCTTCCCGTCCAGGTTCATCACCCACGCATCAAGCAGCCGAGTCCCAGCGTCCGTGCCCCATTCTCACGTGTTCCCGCGAGTGATCCTCCACGTCCCGGAACAACAGCAAATCCCAGGATTCATGATCATCCCAGCGCATGTGATCAGCTCCATCTCAAGCTCATCCGCGTGCAGCCCAACATCTCGTGAGCAGTCTCCGTGTCCCAGGTTCTCCCAGTTCTCAGCAGTCCACGCACCCCCAGCATCCCGTGAAGCTTCCGAGTCCATCCTCCCACGCGTCCCAAGCTTCACCGCGTTCGAAGATCCCGGCATCTCCCGATTCCAACGTCCGCGTCCACACTTCTTCCTCCCAGCCGTCCGCGTGCAAATCTTCCACGAAGATCCCGCATCCACAGCACAAATCCAGCTTCCGTCTTCCTCGCAGGCCACGTCCGTCCCGTCCGCTTCATCCGCGCGATTCCATCCCGATTCCCAGCTTCTGTGATCGCATCCAAGCAGCCGAATCCCAGCATCCCGAGCTCGCGATCCGTCTGAACCAGCTTCCTTTCCAGCTTCTTCGGAGATCCAGCCACATCAGCTCCTAGCCTTCCGTCTTCCTCGCAGCCTCCCGGATTCGCAATCATCCGAGTTCATCCATCCGTGTCCGCCCGCTTCTTCCGCCTCTCAGCCTCTCCGCGTCCGGGATACTCGGTAGCCAGCATGAGAGGAGCATCCCGTGTGATCAGGGGGTCCATCGAGAGATATAAAGGGCTCTCGGTTGGCAAACGAAGGGGGGGAGCTCTCATTTGAAAACAAAGAAAAAAAACAGAGGAGGAGAGAAACAGGGGAGGCCCTGTTCCGAAAATAAAAAAGAAAAAAAAAGGGGAAAGAGGAACAGGGGAGATTTTTCATGTTGATGGCCGGCTAATCCCTTTGGTCTACGGTGATGGGAGAACCCTTGACTTGTTACTTTCTTGAAGTAAACTCTGAACTTTGGTTTTAATGGATTTACATCTTTTCATATGTTCTGATTCTCTCATATATTTTATTAGATAGATTCATCATGTTTTATATTTATTGATGCATGGATTGCTCTGATATTTGATTTGTCGTAGACATAACTGGCACGATGAATGCTTAGACATTGAGTTCATGTATTCAAAAGATATATTTCATGATTGAAACTATTTTATTTATTTGATCCTTGATCGAGAATTACCAAGTTTATTTCTTGAACGCAATATTGTCAAGGGGGATTCCGGATCCCTAACCATTTCTATTTCATTGAATTTTATTTATTATTCTTTGTATTTAATTTCTGAAAACCAAAACATCATTTTAATCCACAAATTTATTTAACTGAAAATTACATCTAAAAATTACGCTAATAATCTATATATCGTTCCTTGAGGATTCGACCTCGGACTTCCGAGATTTTACTACTTGTGCGATTCTCCTGCACTTGGGAGAACAATTTTATTTTTGCATCAAGTTTTTGGCGCCGTTGCCGGGGAACGGCTTAGTTATTAGTATAATTTTAGATTTAATTAGTACCCTATCAGTTAGATTGAACATTATAGTAAAACTAAAACTGAAAAAAAAAATTCTGCTGTTTTTATTTCCTGCACAGTCTGCATCAAACTCTGATATCTGAGTAATCCACCATCTGATTGCACTCAAATTTTGTCGGCTGCTGTAGGACACATGTTTCTTTCATCTGAACGGTCTGATTGATATTCTTATACTTTTACGACCATTAAATTAATATAAACTTTGCAGCTGTCTGCTTTGAATTTTCTGTGTTTACTTTTTTTGTTTAGAATCAGAATTTTATTATCATCATATCTCATTAACCCTTGTTGCTACTTGAAAATTGATAAGAACTTTAAGAAAAGATCAAGGGTAATCATTAAAAAAAAAATAAAAAAACAAAAAAAAACAAACAAATAAATAAACTCTGAAATTTTGTATGCTAGGTTGGAATAGGGACAACACTGGACGTCTGAGTCGACAACCTTTTGACAATTCCTTAGATCACATTATTGAAACATTTTCGCAAAATCTCAGATCTGGTGAGATGGCTGATGATGATGTAGGAAGTCACCATGGTAATGTGACAAGAACCCACCAGGAGATCTTCCCTAGGAACCCTTGAATCAATTTGCTATACTTGCCCCGAGATCGCTAGAAAGACAAGTTGTAGGAGATCAGATTAGAACTCTAAGGAAACTAAGTCCTTAAAACCCTAATCCTTGAAGACGCCACAAAAGTTGATCACTCCCTTTGATAAGTCAGAATTTTGTATTCTAATCCAAGAACACAAAAGAGCATAGCAAAGCTTGCCAACACTTTAATTCATTCATAATAATCCCTTGGTTACATATGGCAGCCTTTATATAGGCTTCAAACTAAGCTATTGGAAAGGACACCATCCCCTTTCCAAGGCAATAAGTAAAAAACGTTTTCCAAGTCACAACTTCCAGGTTACAACTTCAAAATAATAAATGACACAACTTTCAAGGTTCCTAACTACGAAGTACATGAATAACTTAGGAAAAACGAGTTGACAAGTCAAAACTTCATGTACAAGTAATTAGGAACACAACAAGACTCAAGCCCAAAAGTACCCACGAAAAATGGGCCTAAATAGCATCTCCACGTGGATCAGCCTTGTTTAATGGCTCCAAGCTTTGTTCTTCAGCATTTACTATGTAAAGATAAGTGATCAATCTTGGTGAAGCCTTAGAGTCTTCTAGAGCAGCCTCCTTCTCTTGAATTTCCATGACTAGTCCATATAAAGCTTCTTTCATTTGTTTTGCCCTTGCTCTAGTCATTGGACCTCCAATTCCTTGTAATGGATCTTTGGAATTAGCTTGAACCATTCGGCCAGCCCCTTGATCTCTATCATTCCCTCCCTCCTCGAAAGGATTCGTCCTCGAATCACCTACATCAAATAAGGATAAATCAGCAACATTAAAAGTAGCACTAATATTACTATAGTTGCTTGGCAAATCCAGCTTGTAGGCGTTGTCATTGATCCTCTCTAAGACTTGAAAAGGTCCATCTCCTCTAGGCTGTAGTTTGGATTTTCGTTGTGTTAGAAACCGTTCTTTCCTCATATGCACCCAGACCCAATCACCAGGTTCAAAAACAATCTTTACACGTCCTTTATTGGCTTGCTTAGCATATTGCTCATTCTTCTTTTCAATGTTAGCCCGAACCTTGGCATGTAAATCCTTCACAAATTCTGCCTTTTGCTTTCCATCAAGATTAGCACGTTCTTTAGTAGGCAAAGATAGAATATCCAAGGGAGTTAAAGGATTAAAGCCATAGACAACTTCAAAAGGTGAAAATGAAGTAGAAGAATGAACAGTTCTGTTGTATGCAAACTCAATGTGTGGTAAACATTTTTCCCATTGCCTTAAGTTCTTTTGAATGATGGTACGTAACAAAGTAGTGAGTGTCCTATTAACTACTTCAGTTTGTCCATCCGTTTGAGGATGTGCAACAGTAGAAAATAAGAGTTTAGTTCCTAATTTATTCCACAAGGTGCGCCAAAAATGACTTAGGAACTTCACATCTCTATCACTAACAATTGTCTTAGGCAAACCATGCAAATGAACTATGTCTTTAAAGAACAAGTCAGCAATATGTATTGCATCATTGGTTTTAGAACATGCAATGAAATGAGCCATTTTGCTAAATCTATCAACAACAACAAATATGCTGTCCTTTCCACTTTGAGACCTTGGTAATCCTAAAACAAAATCCATAGAAATATCAATCCAAGGTTGGTTAGGCACGGGTAAAGGTGTATACAAGCCATGTGGTAAAACTTTAGATTTCGCTTGTCTACATGTAATGCATTTATCATAAACAGCTTGCACATCATGCTTCATGTTAGGCCAATAAAAATGTTCATGCAAGATATCTAAAGTCTTTTGCACACCAAAATGTCCCATCAGACCACCCCCATGAGTTTCTCTGACAAGCAATTCACGGATAATACAAATAGGCACACACAACTGATTTTTCAATAGAAATCCGTCATGCCTATAATACTCACCAGATGCACTCTTTTTGCATGTATTCCATGTTTGGCAGAAATCAGAATCATTGGCATACAAGTCCTTAATCAATTCAAAACCAAGTAACTTAGTTTGCAAGGTAGTAAGTAAAGCATACCTTCGAGACAACGCGTCAGCAACGATATTTTCTTTTCCATGTTTGTACTTGATGAAATAAGGAAATGTTTCTATGAACTCCAGCCACTTAGCATGCCTCTTATTAAGCTTACCCTGGGATTTCAAGAACTTCAAGCTCTCATGATCAGAATGAATGATGAATTCCCTCGGCCACAAGTAATGCTGCCATGTTTGAAGAGTTCTCACTAATGCATAAAGTTCTTTGTCATATGTTGGATAATTCAAGGCTGCCCCACTTAGCTTTTCACTAAAATAAGCAATTGGTTTAGAATCTTGCATCAAAACAGCTCCTATTCCAATTCCGGATGCATCACATTCAACTTCAAAAGCTTTATCAAAGTTAGGCAAACTTAACAAAGGTGCATTAGTTAGCTTATCTTTCAAATCAGTGAAAGCTTGTTCATGCTGATCATTCCACTTAAAAACAACATTCTTTTTAACAAGTTCATTTAAAGGTGCAGCAATAGAACTGAAATTTTTAACAAACCTTCGATAAAAACTTGCTAAACCATGAAAACTTCTTACCTCATTCGCATTCTTAGGTGTAGGCCAGTCCCTGATTGCCTTCACCTTCTCCTCATCCATGCTAATACCTTGAGAACTAACAACAAAACCAAGAAATACAACAGATTCCATGCAAAATGTACACTTCTTAAGATTAGCATATAATTGGTGTTCTCTCAATTTGCTAAAAACAGCATGCAAATGTTGTTCATGTTCATCCAAGTTCTTACTATAGACTAAAATATCATCAAAGTAAACTACCACAAATTGACCTATGAAAGCACGCAAAACATGATTCATCAATCTCATGAAAGTACTAGGTGCATTAGTTAAACCAAAAGGCATCACTAACCACTCATACAATCCATATTTAGTTTTGAATGATGTCTTCCATTCATCTCCCTCTTTCATACGAATTTGATAGTAGCCATTTCTCAAATCAATTTTAGAAAACAAACAAGAGCCATGTAATTCATCAAGCATATCATCTAATCTTGGGATAGGATGCTTCATGGTGGGTAACTCCAGCTTATCTACTAACAAAGTACTAGCAACATTAGTGCAGCTTCCGCTATCAATAATCATGGTACATACCTTTCCCTTCACATGACATCTAGTATGGAAAATATGTTCACGTTGCTCCTTATCACCATCATCCTTAGGCTGGATGCTTAGTGCTCTTCTTGTCACCAACATATCTCTCCATGTACAGGTTCTTCAATGTCAATATCACTGCAATTTTCTAAGGGTGGCATCTCATCCTCACTTGAACTAGCACTTTCAATGTCACCATTCTCCAACATAATCATAATCCTCTTGTTTGGGCATTGGGAAGCAATATGCCCAAATCCTTGGCACCTAAAACACTTAACATTACGTGATTTAGAAGAAGTGTTAGTTTCGGTTTTACCTTTTGAAATAGCAACCGAATCTTTTGGCTTTACATCTTCTTTTGTTTTTGAGGCAGATTTGTTATCCTTCCAATTAGACTTCCATGTGGAACTAGAAGCCAAACCCGATTTGGATCCTTTGGACTTGATTTGCTTTTCTATTTTGATGGCCTTGTGCAACAGCTCCTCCATCTCCACATAGTGTTGCAATTCAACCACATCAGCAACCTCTTTGTTTAAGCCTCCAATAAATCTTGCCATGGTAGCCTCTCGATCTTCCTCTATATTAGCTTTAATCATTGCCATCTCCATTTCTTTATAATAGTCTTCCACACTCATGGAGCCTTGAACCAGCCCTTGTAACTTTCTATGTAAATCTCTATAGTAATAGCTAGGTACAAATCTCTTGTGCATTACCAATTTCATATCTTCCCATGACCGAATTGGCCTTTCTCCAATCCTTCGCCGACTAATCATCAATTGATCCCACCATATGCTTGCATAATCCGTGAACTCAACGGCTGCCAATTTCACCTTTTTCTCATTTGAATAGTTGTGACAATCAAACACATGTTCAACTTTTCTCTCCCATTCCAAGTAAAGTTCGGGATCATTCTTTCCTTGAAAGAAAGGAATCTTCATCTTGATGCTGCCCAGATTATTATCTTTTGAATCATCGGCCTTCTTTCCCCTTTTAGAGTAAGATTCATAATCTAAATCTTCTTCATCATCTTCAAACATCTGCCCCCTCAAAGGTTTGATTCTGCTTGGTGATTCCAAATCATCCATTCGTGCACCAAGCTTAGTAAGTTGATCAGCAATGGCTTTCATCCATAACTTCATATCAACATCTGGTTGTTCACTACCTCCACTACTCATCTTTGTATGCTGCAATCAAAAGATTAGTATAAACAGAATAGGTCCTCACACACTCCTCTCTCGGGTGGACACTCTTTTATGGCTTTTTCTTGATGATGAACTCACACTCTTGCCTTTTACCACTCAAGCCAGCCCTCTTTATGTTCTTGAAAGAATCAAAATCAACAAATCACAAAGAGCGATCAGATGGATGGTGGCAAATCTCCAAGAAAATCAGAATTTTAAGGACTTCGATGAGGCAAATGGTACTCACAAGAAAAATTGTCTTAAAGCATCAAGAACATAAGAAGACTTCAAAAGGAAGTAAAGGATATGTAATAGAAACAACTAGAAAGCAAGGAGAAATAAGAACAAGCTAAGCAGCCTTGTAATACGTAAAACGGTCTTGTAACAAGTGAAACAACCTTGCAACAAGGGGTCTTCAGCTTTGCAACAAGTGAAACAGCCTTGTAATTAATGCCCCTTAATCAATAACCTTCTTTTTTTTTCTTATTTTCTTTCTTTTTTTCTTTTTTCTTTTTTTTTTCTTTTTTTTTTTCGTTTTTTTTTTTTCGTTTTTTTTTTCGTCTTTTTTTTTTTTTTTGAATCAAACTAAGTAACAGAAGATTAAAGAACAAAACAGATTAAAGGAAACAAGAAACACAAGGAACTGAAAAAAAACAGAAATAAGAGAACGAACAAAGAAACTTAAAGAAATAAAATAAGAACAAAGGAACAAAGATGATAAAGGATAAGTAACCTGATTTCAAGAACCAAAGCTCTGATACCAAATGACAAGAACCCACCAGGAGACCTGCCCTAGGAACCCTTGAATCAATTTGCTATACTTGCCCCGAGATCGCTAGAAAGACAAGTTGTAGGAGATCAGATTAGAACTCTAAGGAAACTAAGTCCTTAAAACCCTAATCCTTGAAGACGCCACAAAGGTTGATCACTCCCTTTGATAAGTCAGAATTTTGTATTCTAATCCAAGAACACAAAAGAGCATAGCAAAGCTTGCCAACACTTTAATTCATTCATAATAATCCCTTGGTTACATATGGCAGCCTTTATATAGGCTTCAAACTAAGCTATTGGAAAGGACACCATCCCCTTTCCAAGGCAATAAGTAAAAAACGTTTTCCAAGTCACAACTTCCAGGTTACAACTTCAAAATAATAAATGACACAACTTTCAAGGTTCCTAACTACGAAGTACATGAATAACTTAGGAAAAACGAGTTGACAAGTCAAAACTGCATGTACAAGTAATTAGGAACACAACAAGACTCAAGCCCAAAAGTGCCCACGAAAAATGGGCCTAAATAGCATCTCCACGTGGATCAGCCTTGTTTAATGGCTCCAAGCTTTGTTCTTCAGCATTTACTATGTAAAGATAAGTGATCAATCTTGGTGAAGCCTTAGAGTCTTCTAGAGCAGCCTCCTTCTCTTGAATTTCCATGACTAGTCCATATAAAGCTTCTTTCATTTGTTTTGCCCTTGCTCTAGTCATTGGACCTCCAATTCCTTGTAATGGATCTTTGGAATTAGCTTGAACCATTCGGCCAGCCCCTTGATCTCTATCATAATGAAGGTAGACCCCCAGTTATGACACTTCGACAATACTTACATCCCACTAGGACTAGTCAACCTTCATGCATGATTATTTCTGAAAATGTAGGACACTTTGAAATCAAACCAGGAGTAATTCAATTGCTGCCAAAGTATCATGGAATGGAATCCGAGAACCCTTATCTTCACCTTAAGGATTTTGAGGAAATTAGCATCACATTTAGAGTGCCAAATGTATCGGAAGATGTCCTTAAATTGACCTTGTTTCCTTTTTCCTTAAAAGATAAAGCCAAAACATGGCTTAACTCCTTGAGACCTAGATCGCTAGGAACATGGCAGGATATGCAAAGAGAATTCTTGAAAAAATTCTTTCCCGCACAAAGGACTAATTTTTTGAAAAGGCACATTAGTAATTTCCAGCAAAAAGACCATGAAACATTTTATGAATGCTGGGAGAGATTTAAAGATTTGCTTCTCTCTTGTCCTCATCATGGGTTTGAAACATGGAGAACCATTAGTTTCTTTTACGAAGGGTTGTCTCCACAGTTGAAACAATTTATAGAGACTATGTGCAATGGTCTATTTCTGAAAAAGCAACCCGATGAGGCATGGGACTATTTAGACTCTCTCGCAGAGACTGCACAATTATGGGATACAGGGGATAGAGTGAATAAACCTTTGCCTAAGCCTACTAACATTGGACATGGGGGCCTTTATAACCTTAGTACTCAAGATGATATTCAGGCTAAAATGGCAGCCCTTACTAGGAAGGTAGAGGAAATTGAACTTAGAAGGATTGAACCCGTCAAGACCGTAGAGCATAACGACGAGTGTTGTAGGATTTGCGAGATGCCTGGCCATCTCACCACTGATTGCCCCACAATACCCGCATTCAAGGAAATCTTGCACGATCAAGCCAATGTTATGAATACATATCAAAAATCTTTCAATAATCCTTTTTCGGGCACTTACAACCCTGGATGGAAGAACCATCCAAATTTCAGGTGGAGGAATGACCAACCTCAACAAGTATATAACCCAACTCCTCCACCTCCGCCACCTCATTATGCACACGCACCCCCTCAAAAACCCAGTCTCGAAGAAACTTTACAATCTTTCATGCAAGGTCAAGCTAAAATCAATGATGAATTAAGAAATCAACTGACTACGCTGACCACTGCTTTAAGTGCTCAAGAGAAGGGTAAGCTACCAGCTCAACCACAACCTAATCCTCAAATCTATGGTGGTAGTAATGCATCATCTTCAACTTCACATAAAGAGCAAGCAAAGAGTATAATAACTTTGCGAAGTGGAAAGATTATTGACCGACCAGTCCCAGAACAAACACAAGTCATACCTGATTCTGACCCTCCCAAGACAAAAGAAAAGGATAACGAAGAAACTGAAGCACCAACATCTATTGAAAAAATCAAATGTCCTTTTTTTGCACCATTTCCACAAAGATTAAAGCCCTTGCAAAAGCTTGAACCAAACTCTGAAATTCTTGAGCTTTTTAAGCAAGTAAAAATCAATGTACCTCTTCTTGATGCAATCAAACAAGTGCCTTCCTATGCAAAATTTTTAAAAGATTTATGCACTGTCAAGCGTTGTTTAAATGTCAAGAAGAAGGCATTTTTGGCTGAAAATGTAAGTGCAATTTTACAGCATAACATTCTCCCTAAATATAAGGATCCAGGTTGCCCAACTATCTCGTGCATCATTGGCAATTTTAGGATTGAGCGAGCATTGTTAGATTTAGGAGCGAGTGTGAATTTGTTGCCATATACGGTATATGAGCAACTCGGTTTGGGTGAGTTGAAGCCAACAACTGTGACCTTACAATTAGCTGACCGGTCAGTGAAGGTCCCTAGAGGGATTATCGAAGATGTGTTGGTCCAAGTAGACAAGTTCTATTTTCCTGTCGACTTTATCGTACTGGACACACATCCGGCTTCCAATTCACCATCTCAGATTCCAGTCATCTTAGGACGTTCATTCCTTGCAACTTCTAATGCATTGATCAATTGTAGGAATGGTATCATGAAGCTTTCTTTTGGCAATATGACTTTGGAACTGAACGTCTTTAGTATAGGCAAACAACCCAGTGATCATGAAGAAAGTAAAGAAGTTGAATGGGTTGAAACCATTGCGGAAGAATATTTGTTAAAAGAAACATTTACTGAATCGGCCGACAATGGTTTGATAGATTGGTGTTCTGAAGGTACTGCTGATGATATGGTCCCACCTATTTTAGATAACTCGGATGTCATGATGGTCAATGGGTGGAGACCAAGAATAGAGAAATTTGAACAGTTGCCACCTCTAAAAGCAAAGATAGTACCATCCCATGAACAAACACCTAAGCTCGAGTTGAAACCTTTACCGAAGGAACTCAAGTATGTCTTTCTTGGATCCAAGGACACATTTCCTATAATCATCTCATCTGATCTGGATCATGCCCAAGAAAGAAAATTACTTGGTGTTCTAACGAAATATAAGGGAGGTTTAGGATGGTCTATTGCCGACTTGAAGGGGATTAGCCCTTTAATTTGCACGCACCGGATATATTTGGAGGACAATGCCAAAACCACAAGGCAAATGCAACGCAGGTTGAATCCTACGATGAGAGATGTGGTTAAAGCAGAAGTCCTCAAGTTGCTTGACGTGGGTATTATTTACCCAATTTCTGACAGTAAATGGGTAAGTCCTACTCAAGTCGTTCCTAAAAGGTCGGGTCTGACGGTAGTCAAAAATGAGCAGGGTGAACTAGTCCCAACTCGTGTTCCGACGAGTTGGCGCATGTGTGTTGACTACCGAAAATTGAATTTGGTCACTAGAAAAGATCACTTTCCCCTACCCTTCCTAGACCAAGTTTTAGAAAGAGTTGCAGGACACAATTTCTATTGTTTTCTCGATGGCTATTCCGGATACTACCAAATCGAGATTTCACCAGAAGATCAAGAGAAGACTACTTTTACTTGTCCTTTTGGTACATTTGCTTTCCGTCGGATGCCGTTCGGGTTATGTAATGCACCTGCAACATTTCAAAGATGCATGCTCAGTATTTTTTGAAGACATGAACGAGAAGTTTTTGGAAGTGTTCATGGATGATTTTTCTGTTTTTGGCGATTCTTTTGATGATTGTTTACTACATTTACAAGCTGTCTTAGCTCGATGTATAGAAAAGAACCTGATACTGAATTGAGAGAAATGCTACTTCATGGTGCCAAAGGGAATTGTCCTAGGACATATTGTTTCATCGAAGGGCATGGAAGTTGATAGAGCCAAGATTGACTTAATCGCCAAGCTACCTGCACCCAAAACGGTTCGAGATGTTAGATCATTTTTGGGTCATGCTAGATTTTATAGGCGGTTCATCAAGGACTTTAGTGTCATAGCTCGACCATTATGTAACCTCCTATCCCTTGATACACCGTTCAATTGGACTGAAACCTGTCAAGAGGCATTCGAAAAGTTGAAGTCTATGCTTAGCACTGCACCCATCGTGCGACCACCCGATTGGTCATTACCTTTTGAGATCATGTGCGATGCTAGTGACTATGCGATAGGAGCTGTCCTAGGACAACGCAAGGATAATAAGCCATATGTCATTTACTATGCAAGCAAAACTTTAAATGATGCTCAAATGAAATACACCACCACCGAAAAGGAATTGCTTGCAGTAGTATTTGCATTAGACAAATTTCGCTCTTATATCCTTGGTGCTCCTATTGTTATCTTTACGGATCATGCAACGCTAAAATATTTACTGGATAAGAAAGAGGCTAAACCACGCTTAATACGATGGATTCTTTTACTCCAAGAATTTGACATCACTATCAAAGATAAAAAGGGAGTAGAGAATGTGGTTGCTGACCATTTATCACGGCTAGTTTTTAATGATTTGGTGCCACAGTTGCCCATCAAGGACTCGTTCCCTGAAGAGCAATTGTTTGCACTTTCTACTATGCCATGGTATGCTGATATTGCAAACTTTCTTGTCACTAACCAGATGCCGGAGCATTGGGGATCGAATGATAAGAATAATTTCTTGCGTGAAGTAAGAAATTATTATTATGATGCTCCTTATTTGTTCAAGTATTGCAATGATCAAATCTTTAGAAGATGCATTCCGGAACATGAGATACAAAGTGTACTCTCTTTTTATCATGCCAGTGCTTGTGGAGGACACTTTGCATCTAAGAAAACGGCAGCTAAGGTGTTGCAATGTGGTTTTTATTGGCCTACACTATTTAAAGATGCCCACGAGTTCTGTAGGACATGTGACCCATGTCAACGTGTTGGAAGTCTAACTCGTAGGCAAATGATGCCTCTTCAGCCCATTACTGCTATTGAAATTTTTGACATGTGGGGCATCGATTTCATGGGCCCATTTCCACCGTCTTTTGGATATGAGTATATTTTAGTTGGTGTTGAGTATGTGTCAAAATGGGTAGAAGCTGTTGCCTGTAGAACTATGATCACAAACCTGTTTTGAAATTTCTAAAAGAAAATATTTTTTCACGATTTGGGATGCCCAAGGTTATAATTAGTGATGGGGGAAAACATTTCTGTAATAAGCCTTTTGAGATCCTATTATGAAAGTACGGTATCACTCATAGAATTGGAACTCCTTACCACCCGCAGACTAGTGGCCAAGTAGAGCTAGCCAATCGGAAGATTAAATGAATTTTAGAGAAAACGGTGAATCCATCACGCAAAGACTGGTCTTTAAAACTTTCTGATGCATTGTGGGCTTACCGTACTGCTTATAAAACTATTCTTGGTATGTCCCCGTATCGGCTAGTCTATGGAAAAGCATGTCATCTACCTGTTGAATTAGAGCATAAATCATATTGGGCCATTAGAAAATTGAACTTTGAATTGTCAGATGCTGGTTTAATTCGAAAATTACAATTAAGTGAGTTGAATGAAATTCGTCGGGATGCGTATGACAATGCTAGACTTTGTAAAGAACGAATGAAAATTAGGCATGATAAATCAATTCTAAAAAAATCTTTTGAACCTGCACAAAAAGTTCTTTTGTATGACTCTCGCTTACATCTGTTTCCTGGAAAGTTACGATCAAGATGGACAGGTCCTTTCATTGTAAAAACTGTTTTTCCACACGGGGCAGTTGAAATTGAGAATTTTACAGGATGGTCAAATTTTTAAAGTAAATGGACACAGATTAAAACCTTTTCTTGAGAATTTTACAGATGAAGAGGACTCCTTTCCCTTGGAGGAGCCTTCTTATGACTGAACATGAAGGCCAAGGTATGTGTATATTAGTTAGAATTATTATTTTTTTCTTTTATTTCTAGTTTTCTTCTTATTTTGTAGGTCTTCTTTTCTGGAAATCAACAGCTCAAGGTATTCTTCTTCTCTCTATTATTTTCTCTATTGTCTCTCATATATAGTTTTCTTGCATTTTTTTTACATTGAGGACAATGCAATGTTTAAGTTGGGGGGAGGGAAATATTTTGATCAAAAAAAAAAAAAAATTGTTTTTGCATTTGATTTATTCTATTACTTTCTTTTCTGAGCAAATGCACATGTATTTTCATATTGAGTGTGTACAACTATTAAGGCAAGGAACACATGCATACTATGACTGATCAGAGACCTATTATTAGATCCCCACACGTGTACTTAATGACAATAGGATGGCCTCAGGAGTTCATATTTGTTAACTGCATTTTTGTTAGCCTTATCCATAAAAGAAGTATGAGTATCCTTGTTCGTACCATAAGGTTCAGGATTTGGTTTTTACATAAAGATAGAGGTTGAATATCCCGACTAGATTACTTAGGTGCCTTATGATCCGACTTTGGTTGACCTATTGTCACGACGCAGTCACATATATAATAAAAATATTTATATGGTTCAGTCTATCATTTCTTTTCTTGCATAATTATTATTCAAAAAAAAAAATACTTATGATGACAAATCTGGCCTCGTGGCGTAGTCTGGTTCGAGTAATTAAGTCCGAGGGGTGTTTCACCTAATGTCTTGAGCCAACTGGATCGGGGGTCATTGACTGAAAGCTCGCTACATGGACCTTACTAGAGCCTAATGGGGTTGGATAGCGGTAGTTGTCATGTGTATTGAAAAAAATAAAAATAAAATAAAAATAAGCATGAATGAGTTGGTTAGGCTGAACCTAGTGACATGTGGTAATGGCTGGTTTGACTCCATTGTATTGGACCTCTGTGTACCCGGGTTGTTTAGTTGGGATTGATAGCTCTTTCTTTATATGCGAACCATTCTTGACAAATTTAGACAATAAGTGATATTCTGAAAATTTGATGGATCAGGTTCTAATAAAGTGTAGAAAACATTTGTGGACTTGAGTAGTGCACCTAAAACTCAGGCGGTGCTCTGTTGTGGTGGAGGTATTAGTACTCTGAGAAAGTCATATGATTTGATGCACACTACACTTTTATATTCCTTGCTTTGACGGTTGCCATACTTGAAAATATATGTCAATTAATTACATGTGTATTAGCTTAGGGTTTATTTTTATTAGAATCTCATGTCATATAATTCATGATGTTTGTGGGTAACATCCCTGAAAACCCTCACGAGACAACACTCGCCCACTAGGATAACCTAGGGGTTTAACGGCTTGTTGCACGTGCTAAGTGCAATCGTGATTCCTACGAAAGTGAGTACTTATCTTAATTTTATGCAATTAGTTCTAATAAAACATCAAAGGATGAACCAACACTTTTTGTACTCTCATGTTATTATTTACTCTAAATTGCTAGAGACTAGCAATAAGCTAGTTGGGAGGTGTGATGAGAGCACAAAAGTGCGATCTACACATCACTTAAATTAGTATTATTGCTAACAAATAATGATAGAAGTGCTGTATTAATATTATATTTTTGTGGGGTGCAGGTGATCGGAAATCAAAGTTAAAATGCACATTGGGTTCAAAAAGATGCATCATAGCAGGTGACTAGTCAACCACATGAGGTCAGTCCCAGTTGCACACTAGAAGGAGCATTAGCCGGCTAGGTGCAGCCACATCTAGCAGCAGCATGTCCTCCCCATTTCGACTAAGTCCATTTGAAGGAATCCTGCACACATCCGTGCTTCAGCCGAGCCCATATCACAACGTCCATGAGCCTTCTTCCCGTCCAGGTTCATCACCCACGCATCAAGCAGCCGAGTCCCAGCGTCCGTGCCCCATTCTCACGTGTTCCCGCGAGTGATCCTCCACGTCCCGGAACAACAGCAAATCCCAGGATTCATGATCATCCCAGCGCATGTGATCAGCTCCATCTCAAGCTCATCCGCGTGCAGCCCAACATCCCGTGAGCAGTCTCCGTGTCCCAGGTTCTCCCAGTTCTCAGCAGTCCACGCACCCCAGCATCCGTGAAGCTTCCGAGTCCATCCTCCCATGCGTCCCAAGCTTCACCGCGTTCGAAGATCCCGGCATCTCCCGATTCCAACGTCCGCGTCCACACTTCTTCCTCCTAGCCGTCCGCGTGCAAATCTTCCGCGAAGATCCCGCATCCACAGCACAAATCCAGCTTCCGTCTTCCTCGCAGGCCACGTCCGTCCCGTCCGCTTCATCCGCGCGATTCCATCCCGATTCCCAGCTTCTGTGATCGCATCCAAGCAGCCGAATCCCAGCATCCCGAGCTCGCGATCCGTCCGAACCAGCTTCCGTTCCAGCTTCTTCGGAGATCCAGCCTCATCAGCTCCCAGCCTTCCGTCTTCCTCGCAGCCTCTCGGATTCGCAATCATCCGAGTTCATCCATCCGTGTCCGCCCGCTTCTTCCGCCTCTCAGCCTCTCCGCGTCCGGGATACTCGGTAGCCAGCATGAGAGGAGCATCCCGTGTGATCAGGGGGTCCATCGAGAGATATAAAGGGCTCTCGGTTGGCAAACGAAGGGGGGGGAGCTCTCATTTGAAAACAAAGAAAAAAAACAGAGGAGGAGAGAAACAGGGGAGGCCCTGTTCCGAAAATAAAAAAGAAAAAAAAAGGGGAAAGAGGAACAGGGGAGATTTTTCATGTTGATGGCCAGCT
Organism: Phoenix dactylifera; assembly: GCF_009389715.1. NCBI lineage: Eukaryota > Viridiplantae > Streptophyta > Magnoliopsida > Arecales > Arecaceae > Phoenix > Phoenix dactylifera. Next base: position 179,270 of record NW_024068125.1, on the reverse strand, counting down.
AATCCCTTTGGTCTAGGGTGATGGGAGAACCCTTGACTTGTTACTTTCTTGAAGTAAACTCTGAACTTTGGTTTTAATGGATTTACATCTTTTCATATGTTCTGATTCTCTCATATTTTTTATTAGATAGATTCATCATGTTTTACATCTAAAAATTATGCTAATAATCTATATATCGTTCCCTGAGGATTCGACCTCGGACTCCCGAGATTTTACTACTTGTGCGATTCTCCTGCACTTGGGAGAACAATTTTATTTTTGCATCACGGGTAGATGATCACCGCAAACTGAAGTTCGTGGTCTAGGATGAAGGTTTGCTTGAAGCCGTTCAAGTGTCCGGCCTCTACGGGTATTCACACGAAGCAGTGATCCGATCAAAGCTCTCTTGTCTTTCCGGGGTGCTAGCTCCCTTGCAAAGACTTCTTTTGATGGCTGATTTCCTCTCTTTCAATCAAACCTTGATTGTGCTTGAGAGGAGGAAGAAGAAGGATGTACAAAAGAAAGAAGAAGAATCCCCACGCAGCCTTCTTTCTTTTCCCTGCGTTGGAAGGAAGAAGGGAGGAAGAGGATGCCGCCAACACCTTTGGCTTTTATCTTCCTTGCTTGCGGCTGAACCAAGAGGAGAGGAGAGGGAGGCGTACGGCAAGGAGGAAGAGGACTTCTTCTATGCCCTAGGTGCCGCCCACAAGTCCCTTTTTATAGACATGTGGAGCTCCTAACATTTAGGAGTTCTTGATGTCTTTCCTAAGAGGGGGCGCCGTCTCTTCTCCCTTCTCCACGTGGAAAGGGGAGGGGCTTATCCCCTTCCTCATGGTAAACTCTAATCCATATTAGGTAGGGATTGGAATGCCCTAATATGGTCAAGCCCTAATCCAATTAGGCTTAGCCCAAGGGTGAACCAATTTGGATCCAATCTAGGTAAGTCCTAATCCAATTAGAACTTAAATCAATTTTGACTCAATTGAACACTTCAATCCTAATCCAATTAGGAGTCTTATTGATTCATTAGATTAATAATTAATTGTGACTTAAGAAATCCTAATCCAAATTAGGACATATATAATTTTAGTCCTAATCCAATTAGGACTCTATTTGAATCCGAAGTCCTAATCCGATTAGGACTCTAGGAATCCTACTCCAAGTAGGAATCCAATTTTGATTCAAAACTCCTAATCTCATTAGGATTGCAGAAATCCTATTCCAAGTAGGAATCCCAGTCCTACTCGAACTAGGATTCCCAGTCCTAATCCAATTAGGACTCTAGGAATCCTACTCGAAGTAGGACTCTTGTTTCAAGTCCAATTAATTAATTCCCTTTGTTCCTTCTTCAACTGAATATCAATCGAATTGATTACTTGTGATTCATAATCACTTTTCAACCATCAGATCGGTCAATACTTCTAGTATGTGTGACCCCATAGGTTCTACTCTGACTGGTAGTGAGATATATTGTGATCTCTATCACTATATCATTGAAAACTCCTTTCAATGGGTTGGAACGATTCCAACTCAACTCATTAGGGTTTATCGATCATCGAGATAATCCCTGTGAGTCCCACCATCCACCAGTGACACCTAGCAGCATGTAGTGGCTACCCAGTAGAATAGAAAGATGAACCTCTAGGTGCAGTTAACGTGTGATACAGTCCTACTATCGTGGATCCCTACAGGACGGAGGTCATGGACAACTCGTCAAATCCCATCGTCTGTCATATGTCAAGATTTATTCGACTCGAGTTCGATAGTGGAAAACTCTTTCTCCACTTTATATTACTGCCCTGTCCAAGGTCTTAGAACTCAGTCTAACAAATCACATAGGATCACTCCTCTTCTATCAAGGTCGATAGATTCCTTGTAGGTGCATACCCTACTTCTACAGTGAACCTACTGCAGCCAATCTACACTGCATGGACCCATATGGCTAGAGACCATGTATGTGTGCAGTCAAACTACAATAATCTCCCTGTGAGTAGCCGAAGCACCGCAGGTCAAAGGACCAGTCACACTACTGCAACATCAAGCAAGTCACTGACGAGTGGATAGACATCCAAGTGACTTCTTGTCTTGGTCACGCTCAGTACCCTTGTTCTCTAACAAGCACCTGCACTATCACTTCAGTGTCCCTACACTGTGGACTCAAGTCTCGTCCATCCAGAAGGAAAGTGATTTGTGCACTGATCGGATCGATCACCATCCTCGTGATGATCCATTGATCAGGAGCATTTAGAAATTAATCACCAATGATACATGGCTCAAATTCTCAACTCTTGAGAATATGTATTATCATCTTATTAATTTCTTGGATGATTCATAGACACATAAATAATATGAATGAAAATATGCCTTTTATTTATTCAATAATAAATAGTCAAGTACAAAATTATGTCCCTAGAATTAACAATGTGTCAGCCAGATTGGCTTCTAGGGCATACATCTAACAATCTCCCACTTGCACTAAAGCCAATCAGTCATATATCTAAGCTCCATCTTCTCAAGGTGGGCTTCAGTCTTTTGCTGACTTAGCTGCTTAGTGAACGGATCTGCCACGTTATCCGCGGAGTCTACTCTCTGCACCTCTACATATTTCTTCTCAACATAGTCGCGTATGAGGTGGAAGCGCCGCTCTATGTGCTTGGACTTCTGATGAGACCTTGGCTCCTTAGTAAGGGCTATGGCGCCATTATTATCGCAGTAGAGTGTTATGGCATCTGATGTCATCACGTCCAACTCTACAATGAATTTTTTGAACCAGAAGCCTTCCTTAGCAGCTTCAGAGGCGGCGATGTATTCAGCTTCTATAGTAGAATCAGCAATGATCGGTTGTTTAGAACTCTTCCAATTCACCGTACTACCATTGCACAAGAACACATATCCAGATGTTGACTTCCTATCATCGACATCAGTCATGAAGTCTGAATCTGTGTATCCTTCTACCTTTAACTCTGATGATCCTCCAAAAACCAAGAATAAATCTTTAGTTCTTCTCAAGTACTTAAGAATATTCTTCACAGCTGTCCAGTGTTCTTCACCTGGATTCGACTGATATCTGCTTGTGACACTCACAGCAAGAGCTATATCAGGTCGTGTACATAGCATGGCATACATGAGGCTTCCTATTGCCGATGCATAGGAAATCTTGCTCATGCGTTGAATCTCTTCAGATGTGTTGGGGCACATCTTCTTGGAGAGATGAATTCCATGCCTAAGGGGTAAGAGACCCCTCTTGGAGTTTTCCATGCTGAACCTCTTCAGCACCTCCTCTATGTACATCTTCTGTGAAAGGCCAAGCATCCTTTTAGATCTATCTCTATAGACCTTTATTCCCAAAATTTAGGATGCTTTCCCAAGGTCTTTCATGGAGAATTCTTTTGACAACCAGACCTTGACCGAGGTTAGCATGGGAATAACATTCCCTATCAGTAGGATGTCGTCCACGTACAGTACGAGAAATACACGGTTCCTCTTCGTTTTTGATGAAATCAAACGTTTTGATTGCGTCATCGAAACAAGTGTTCCAACTCCGAGACGCTTGCTTTAGTCCATAGATGGACCTTTGCAGCTTGCAGACCTTGTGATCTCCATCACTGGAAGTGAAACCCAAAGGCTGTTCCATATAGATATCTTCATCAAGATATCCATTCAGGAAAGCAGTTTTCACATCCATCTGCCAGATTTCATAATCATGAAATGCTGCAATGGCAAGCAATGTTCGGATGGATTTTAGCATGGCTACAGGTGAAAAGGTCTCCTGATAGTCAATGCCTTCGCGCTGACTATACCCTTTCGCCACAAGCCTTGCCTTATAGGTCTCTACCTCTCCATCCGAACCTATCTTCCTTTTGTAGATCCATTTGCATCCAATGGGTACAATACCTTCTGGTGGGTCTACTAAGGTCCAGACTTTGTTGGAATGCATGGAGTCTAACTCTGACTTCATAGCTTCCAACCATTTCTTGGAATCGATATCAGATATCGCCTCGTTGTAGGTTTTAGGATCCTGTATGTGATCCCTATCTCCCATGAGGAATATTTCCTTAGTATCCTCTTCTAGCATACCTAAGTATCTATCGGGAGGATGGGAGACCCTACTAGATCTGCGAGGTGGTTGAGGGACATCGTGTACTGGCTCTGTATGAATGGGTTCTATAGAATCCATGACTCGTTGCTTTTTAGAGACTTTCTCTTCAAGCTCAATTTTCCTCCCACTGCCTCTATCAAGGATAAACTGACTTTCCAAGAAGATGGCATGACGGCTCACAAACACATTGTGATCCTCTGAGATGTAAAAATTGTATCCTAATGACTCTTTAGGGTATCCTATAAAACGAGCACTTATGGTCCTAGCCTCTAACTTGTCTGCCTGTAGTCTCTTGACGTGGACCGGACATCCCCAAATCTTGAGATGACCAAGACTTGGTTTCTTACCATGCCATATCTCATACGGTGTGGTAGGAACGGATTTAGAGGGAACTCTATTCAGTAGATATACTGCGGTAAGTAAGGCATCTCCCCAAAGAAACATAGGTAAATCAGTGAAGCTCATCATGGACCTAACCATATCCAATAGGGTCCGATTCCTCCTCTCTGACACCCCGTTGAGTTGAGGGGTACCCGGAGGTGTCCATTGTGAGACTATGCCGTTTTCCTTGAGATAGTCCCGGAATTTTCCAATAAAGTATTCTCCTCCTCAATCTGATCGAAGAGCCTTAAGAGGTTTTCCAGTTTGTTTTTCTACTTCATTCTTGAACTCTTTGAACTTTTCAAAAGATTCAGACTTGTGTCTCATAAGATACACATACCCATACCGTGAATAATCATCGGTAAAGGTAATGAAGTAAGGATAACGTCTCCTGGCTAGCACGTCGAATGGGCCACATACATCTGTATGTACTAGGGTAAGTATTTCAGTGGTCCTCTCCCCATGTCCTACAAAGGGCAGTCTAGCCATTTTTTCTTGAAGACAGGACTCGCAAACTGGATATGACTCGGAAGTCAATGAGCCGAGAAGCCCATCTTTATCCATTTTGTTCATCCTATCCTCTCCAATATGGCCAAGTCTGAGGTGCCACAAATATTTTTGGTTTATCTCATCTCTGGATCTTTTGGATCCTTTGGCACTCACTTCTTGCTCGGTAACATTCACAGATACATCCATATGTAAATGATAGAGACTGTCGATCATGAAACCACGTGCAACTATTTTATTTCTGAAATAAATAGAACAGCAGTCTTTGTCAAATGTAAAAACATGACCTTCCTGTGCTAGACATGGAACAGAAATCAAATTTCTGCTAGCAGCAGGTACATAATAGCAGTCTCTAAGTAATAAACTAAATCCAGACGGTAGTCGTAGATGGTAGGTGCCCACAGCCACAGCAGCAACTTTTGCCCCGTTGCCAACCCGAAGGGTTACCGCACCTTCTGCCAGCCTTCTACTTTCCTTTAGATCTTGTATGGTAGTGCACAAATGAGCACTAGAACCAGAATCTATAACCCAACTAGAAGTAGAAGAAACCGTTAGATTAGTTTCAATAATGAGCAAGTCTATACCTTCTGAAGGTATGTCACCTTTCTTGTTCTTCAGGCTCTCGAGGTATGAAGGACAGTTTCTCTTCCAGTGGCCGTCGACATTGCAGTGGAAACATTTTCCTTTGTCGTTAGCCCTTTTCTTTTGAACTTCCTTCTCTGACTTCTTGTCCTTTTTCTGCTTCTTAGCAGGCTTTTTTTTCTTCCAAGTAGATTTTCTCTTGGAACCAGAAGTCAACTCAGCAGCAAGGACATTGCCCCTTGAACCTTTCAAGGCTCCCTCAACAGTTACCAACATGTTTATTAGTTCAGTTTTAGTGCATTCAATCTTATTCATGTGGTAGTTTACTATAAACTGACCAAATGAATCAGAAAGTGACTGTAGGATCAAATCCACTTGTAATTCCTTGTGCATGTCCATACCGAGCTTCTCAAGCTCCTCCAGATCCTTGATCATAGTCAGACCGTGATCATGGACAGACTGCCCCTCGCGCATCTTTGTTTTGAAAAGCCTCTTGAACACTTCAAAACGAGCTGTGCGACTCTGCTCACCATACAACTCTTGCAGGTGTGCCAGTATGTCCCTAGCAGTCTTCATATTTTCATGCTGGCATTGGAGTTTATTTGACATGGATGCCATCATATAGCATTTTACTCTAATGTCATCATCCAACCACCTTTTATGCATCTCACGCTGAACATCAGTAAGACGTGTTGGTAGTATGGAGATATCTGAATCGAGTATGTAGCCTATTTTCTCACAGTCCAAAACAATTTTGAGGTTTCTAAGCCAGTCTTTGTAATTGGTTCCGGTCAGTCGGTTGGTCTCAAGAATACGGGTCAAAGGGTTTGAAGCTGACATTGTATCTGCAGAGAGTAAAGATTCTAGTTAGACTTTTGTACTTGATCCTAATCTATTCTAAGGTCTTTTAGAACAAATGTAACTCCCACTATTTTCTCGAATCCCTCACACTCCCCTGGTAGGGAAACGGAAATCCCACACGACTAGGGTTTCTAGTGGGTACTGCGGTCCCACCAATTTACATGCCACCTCACCTAACAGTTATTGGTGACACATAGATTGATGAATGTACAACTCTTGTACAATGCTTCTCAAGCATGTTGCAGTGTAACTTGGTCTCTAAGCCATGAAAACCTCACCTAACAGTTATTGGTCCCATTTCTTAGTTAAGTCAGACCCACCGTATAACCGTAGGAATAAAGTCGTCATTGGGTTCTCACCTAACAGTTATTGGTGCCCAACTCCACCTTTACCCTACAACATCTCATGTCTATAGAGAGGTCCAGCCCCCCGATGCAACTTGACCACTGTGTCCAGCCGAGACAAATCAACATCAGAAAGGCCTTAGCAGCTCTACTACAGTGGAAGACCTATTGACTTAATATTGGTTAATCAGGTCTTAGTGTTTGCAACTTGAGCTCTTCATAAGAGGTAATCGAACAATTGGCCAGGTAAGCAGGTGGGAGGCTCCCCTTGCTCAGAAAGTAAGGTTCTAATTAAGTAACCACCTTTCATGCTTTCCTAGACACCAATTAGATCAATTAATCTAATATGACTTGCTCATGTCGGTTCACTCTCGACTTGATTGAGGAGGCTTTGATTTAGGTCTCAATTGGGTTTGCTACATCACATGTAAACCTATCTACCCGACTCACATTCACATCACATGCAAACGGCACATTGCAGGCAGTTATAATCGCAGCAATAATTAAAGCTAAACTTTAAATAGGTGATGATCATGGATTCTAGTTAGGTCGTATTACAAGCACATGCACGTCAATCGATCAACTGGTCTTCAACTCTTGAATTGGTTCCAAGCCTCCTTGATCCGATCTTTGACCAACTCTTGATCCAATCGCCATCAACCGCTTAGATCACCTGTTCATCTCATGCCTAGTCTTCAACTTGATCGTTGACGTACATCACATCACACAAATACAACCAGATTGTAAAATAAAAATAAAAATAAATTACATCTCCTTTTAGGAGGCACGCAGGCCTCTCAAAACATCAAATAAGATGCATGCAAGCATCTGAAAAATTACATGACATTGCAGATTACATCGCAGGTCATTACATTTGATACCAAAAGGGTTTGAATCCTATGATCATCACCATTTGCAACAATTATAATTTTTAGATCTGAAAACTAACTGATTATATCATGACATAGGTTGCTGATCATGCTAATCATGATTCTAAACTTTGTAATCTCATTAACAACGCAATTAGAATCATCATTTTATCACATAAAAATCAGCATGCAAAAATCAGCACCCCTGAAAAATCTGCATGCAGAAATTTTCAGCATGCATGATCATTCAATTTTCAGATCTAATAAGCCTTTAGATAATTAATTCTTACCTTAATCTACGAAGCCTAGGCTCTGATACCACTGTTGGGAACCCGCTCATGCCGCTGATATTTCAAAAAAATTCAGATGGCAGCCGTTCAAGTGTCCGGCCTCTACGGGTATCCACACGAAGCAGTGATCCGATCAAAGCTCTCTTGTCTTCCCGGGGTGCTAGCTCCCTTGCAAAGACTTCTTTTGATGGCTGATCTCCTCTCTTTCAATCGACCCTTGATTGTGCTTGAGAGGAGGAAGAAGAAGGATGAAGAAGAGGAAGAAGAAGAATCCCCACGCAGCCTTCTTTCTTTTCCCTGCGTTGGAAGGAAGAAGGGAGGAAGAGGATGCCGCCAACACCTTTGGCTTTTATCTTCCTTGCTTGCAGCTGAACCAAGAGGAGAGGAGAGGGAGGCGTACGGCAAGGAGGAAGAGGACTTCTTCTATGCCCTAGGTGCCGCCTACAAGTCCCTTTTTATAGCCATGTGGAGCTCCTAACATTTAGGAGTTCTTGATGTCTTTCCTAAGAGGGGGCGCCGTCTCTTCTCCCTTCTCCACGTGGAAAGGGGAGGGGCTTATCCCCTTCCTCATGGTAAACCCTAATCCATATTAGGTAGGGATTGTGTGGAGTGATTGATTGTAACCCTATTTGATTTTGATGAGCTCAAAGCATTTGAGTATATCTTATGTTTACTAATGAATTCAATCTAGTGTTTCAGTGAAAATCTTGTAAATTTATGGTTAAGAGTCTCTAGATTTGGTTCAAGACAATTTGGATAAGTTAAGAAGTCTATATGAACCAAAGTCTGAGACTCGAGTCGACTCCTGGAAAGTACGAGTCGACTCCAAGCGTATCAGAAGCATTGGCACAGGCTCGAGTCGACTCCGGAACATTACGAGTCGACTCCGACTAAGAACAGACAGACAAACAGAAAGACCCAACTCAGAACCTGTCAGCGAGTCGACTCCTGAAGTGCGCGAGTCGACTCCGATGCTAGCCAAGTCGACTCCAGGGTAGTATGAGTCGACTCCAGGGAGTTACAGACAAAAAGTCAGAGAGCAGTTTTCGGACCCTGAGAGCCGAGTCGACTCCTGAGGAACGCGAGTCGACTCCGATGGTTGGCAGGTCGACTCCAAAGAAAGTGAGAGTCGACTCTCAGTGTAATACAAGGCAAAAGTCAGAGAGCAACTTTCGGACACTGAGGGCCGAGTCGACTCCCGCAAAGGCCGAGTCGACTCCGAGACAGCGCGACCTCAAAAAGACAGAAGACAGTATTTGTGTCTCTGAGACGCGAGTCGACTCCAAGAAAGTTCGAGTCGACTCCAAGGCAGCGCTACTCCAAAAAGACAGAGAACTGTTTTCCGGATACTGAGAGCCGAGTCGACTCCAGAACAGTTCGAGTCGACTCCAAGACTGGACGAGCCAAAAGACAGAAGATCGGGAGTTCGGGTTCTGAGCACCGAGTCGACTCCCAGAATTCATGAGTCGACTCGAGTGAGCCAAGTTGAAGAATACATCCATGGATTTCTTGGCATGAGCCGACTCCAAAAATGCCAAGTCAGCTCCAGACTTTGGGGAGTCGACTCCGGGTTAAGTCGAGTCGACTCCCAGTCGAGAAGACCACTTTAATTCAAATCTGGAACAGTTGCCGAGCCGACTCCAGAAAAGCATGAGTCGACTCCTGCTACAGCCGAGTCGACTCCAGATCGCGCGAGTCGACTCCGATCCCAACGGACACATTGTCAGGATGTGCAGAATATGCAGAACGGCTAGAAAAGTGTGTCTAACGGCTAGTTTCCGAGGGGAATGGCTTAAATAGCCACAGAGGACTGTAGCAAGAGGAGAACGAGAGACTCCATTCAAAGCTAAAGTGATTTTCACCTACCAAAGCCTCTCTAGAGTAAATACAAGAGAAAGAAGGAAGAAGTGCATTGAAGTCCATACTCCCAACGTCTTCTTCGCATTCAAGGCTCCTCATCTGATAGCAAATCTTCTTCCCACTCACGAGGAGATTGCAGAGTTCGAGAAGCCTCCTTCCTCAAATCTAAAAATCTGTTTGAGGGCTTCTAACTCTTCTTTAGTTATATTGTTTATATTTGCTTTTCAAGAAGCTATTCCTGTATTCTTTATAAACTGTTTTCTTGTCACTTGATTCAATCGGGGGATTGAATCAAGGGTGTAGAGGTTGGTTGGTGAGCCGAGGGTAAAACCAACGTGTAAGGGTTTGATTGTGATCCCGAAAAAACAATCGGGTGGTTCTAGTCGGTGAGCCTGGGAAAACCGACCGAGTTCGTTGTGACCTCGTAAAACAACAAGTTGGGTTGTGAGCTTGTAAAACAACCGGCTGTAATCCGAGGGGTTATAGTGAATTCCCAAGTGAGACTTGGGGAGTGGACGTAGGAGCAAGGGTTAGCTCCGAACCACTATAAAAATATTGTGTTTGTGATTGCTTGTGTCTCTCTCTCTTACTCTCATTTCACTCACAGCACATAGCAACTAATTAATCATCTTGCAAAAGTATTAATTAGTCATCCATAAACGTTTTAATTGCAAAATTATTTTAAAACCCAATTCACCCCCCCCTCTTGGGTTGTCTATCTGGGCAACAAGTGGTATCAGAGCCGGAACTCTTTTACCCTAAGAGTAAAAGATCAAAATGACAACCCCATTTGGATCTTCCCACATTGAGGGCCAGTCCACCCAAAGACCCCCATTCTTTAATGGATCCGACTACTCATATTGGAAGGCTAGGATGAGAATATTTATCCAAGCCCAAGACTATGAGATGTGGACCATTATACTAAATGGACCCTACATCCCATCCATCTATGTAGAGGGTGTCACTATACCCAAACTTGAAAAGGATTGGGATGACAATGACTTTAGGAAGGCACAACTCAATGCCAAAGCAATGAATGTGCTCTACTGTGCATTAGATAGAAATGAATTCAATAAAGTCTCCACCTGCAATTCTGCAAAAGAGATTTGGGATAGACTTGAAGTGACCCATGAGGGCACGAATCAAGTCAAAGAATCCAAAATAAATATATTAGTTCATAAGTATGAATTATTTAAGATAGATTCTAATGAAACAATCACCTGCTTGTTCACTAGATTTACTGATATTGTCAATGGCCTAAAAAGCCTTGGCAAAAATTATACTAACAGTGAGCTTGTCAGGAAGGTTCTTCGCTGTCTACCAAGGTCATGGGAAGCCAAGGTGACGGCAATCCAAGAAGCCAAGGACTTGAACAAGCTTCCACTTGAGGAGCTTCTTGGATCCCTAATGACGCATGAGCTCACAATGAAACAACACAGTGAAGAAGAGTCCACCAATAAGAAAAAGGTAATAGCTCTCAAATCTACATCTTCTAACAAAGACTTGTCTTGCAGTAGCAGCAGTGAAGAAGAAGATCATGAGGGAGATGATGATGAGGCTCTTCTCGTGCGCAAGTTCAGAAAATTCATCAACCGGAAGAAGTCCTTTCATTAAAGGAGAGGCCCCTCAAGTTCCTATTACAAGGATAAGGATAAGGAAAGGGAAAATGAGGAGATTGGATGTTATGAGTGCAAGAAGCTGGGGCACATCAGAGCTGAGTGTCCCTTGCTGAAGAAGGGGAGAAAGTACAAGAAAAAGAAAGCCCTTGTCTCCATCTTATCGGACTCCGACTCATCATCATCATCATCGGATGAGGAACAAGAAGAAAAGGCCAATTTCTGCTTCATGGCAAATGAAAATGAGGTATCATCCGAAACGCATCTAGATTTTACCTTTGATGAATTGTATGATGCATTTAATGAATTAATGGTTGAATATAAGGCTATAAATCTTAAGAATAAAGAGCTAAAACTAACCAATCAATCTCACCTCCACAAATACGATAAATTAGTTAAGGATAAGGACTCTATCACTAAAAAAAATGTAGAACTTAAAACAAGGAATCAAATGTTGATTCAAAAATCTAATACCTTAACTAAGGATAATGAAAAACTAGCCAAGGAAATTTCTGAACTTAACAAGGATAAACTAACTAAGAAAATTTCAGAACTTAAAAACAATAAACAAATCTTAAACGAGAATCTCACAAAAGAATTAAACACTCTAAAAACGAAAAAACAAAAACTAACTAATGAACTTGAAAAATACAAACCCTTGGTTGAAAAATTTACATATAGTTCTGAAAAATTGAATATGATACTTAATAGTCAACGAGCTGTATTCAATAGAGCTGGTTTAGGGTATAAACCTAAAAATAAGCAAAAACTCCTTAGTAATTTCTTTGTTAAAGCAGAGGAGAGTAAAATTAAGAAAATAACATGTTTTTGCTGTGGAACATTAGGACATAAAGCAAATATATGTGATTATAGAAAAGAAAAAACTAATAGAAAAATTAAAAGGATTTGGGTTCCAAAAGGAACCAACATTACTAACCATGAAGGACCCTAGAAAACTTGGGTACCTAAGATTATATGATTTGCTTGTGGAGGAGTGTCTTGCAGCCAAGGTCGACAAAAATTGTTGGTACTTGGATAGTGGCTGCTCAAGACACATGACGGGTGACAAGGATCAATTCTTCACCCTTGAAGCTAAGAAGGGAGGTGCTGTGACTTTTGGAGACAATAACCAAGGTCACATCATTGGTATAGGTAAAGTACAAATTACCCCTTCAACCTTTATTGATAATGTTCGATATGTTGATGGTCTTAAGCATAATTTACTTAGCATTAGTCAATTGTGTGATAGAGGTTTTGATGTTTTGTTCAAACCATCACTATGCATCATAACCAACTCAAATGACAATAGTTTAGTTTTTAAAGGAATAAGACGTGGGAATGTGTATGTTGTAGACCTTGAGGATCTTGCCAAACATAACCTATGTTTAGTTGTTAATGATACTAAGGATAATGATGCTAGTTGGTTATGGCACCGTAAGTTAGGTCATGCAAGCATGGACACAATATCAAAACTAGTTAAGAGAGATTCCGTAATAGGTTTGCCAAAACTAAAGTTTGAAAAGAATAAAATATGTGAAGCATGTCAATTTGGCAAACAATCAAGGAACTCCTTTAAATCTATAAAGTGTGTCTCTACCTCTAGACCTCTAGAACTACTACACATGGACCTATTCGGACCAACTAGAATCACAAGTCTAGGTGGAAATAAATATGGTCTAGTTATTATAGATGATTATTCTAGATACACTTGGGTCATGTTCTTAGGTCATAAGGATCAAGCATTTTCAGTCTTCAAGAAATTTCACAAAGAAGTAACAAATGCTAGAGATACTTCAGTCATAGCTATTAGAAGTGACCATGGAACCGAATTTGAAAATCATTTATTTGATGAGTTTTGTAGTAAAAAGGGGATAACTCATAATTTTTCTGCACCTAGGACACCACAACAAAATGGAGTTGTGGAAAGGAAAAATAGAACTCTAGAGGAAATATCTAGAACCATGTTATGTGAAAGTAATCTCCCTAAGTACTTTTGGGGAGAAGCCATCAATACCTCATGTCATATATTAAATAGAGTTTTATTAAGACCCATTATAAAGAAAACACCTTATGAACTTTGAAAAAACAGAAAACCAAAAGTGAACTATTTTCATATCTTTGGATGTAGGTGTTTTGTTCATAATAATGGGAAAGATAATCTAGGAAAATTTGACTCTAAATCTGATGAGGGTATATTCTTGGGATTCTCTACAACTAGTAAAGCCTACAGAGTCTTTAATAAAAGAACCCTAGTTATAGAAGAATCCATACATGTTGTTTTTGATGATTCTAGTGATATCTCTTCTAGCAAGAGAGTTAATTTTGATGATGATGCTGAAATTCTTGAAGAAAAGATTGATGAGATGACGTTACAAGATGATGAACAAAAATTAATTGGAAATGCATCATCAAGCCAAGAGGATATGATGGATCATGGGCTAACTAAGGCTTGGAGGTATGCTCACGGGCATCCTAAAGAATTGATTTTAGATGATCCATCTCAACCTGTTAGACTAGAGCATCTCTTAGGAACTTAAATAATCATCTAGCTTTTGTCTCACATTTTGAGCCCAAACACATAGAAGAAGCTGAAAAAGATGTAAATTGGATAAATGCAATGCAAGAAGAATTAAACCAATTTACTAGAAACAAGGTATGGAATCTAGTTGAACGACCTTCTGAATATTCAATTATAGGTACCAAATGGATTTATAAAAATAAACTTGATGAAAATGAAATTGTAATAAGGAATAAGGCTAGACTAGTAGCAAAGGGGTATAATCAAGAAGAAGGTATAGATTTTGATGAAACCTTTGCTCCTGTAGCTAGACTTGAGGCAATTAGACTTTTACTAGCATTTGCATGCTCTAAGGACTTCAAATTATTTCAAATGGATGTAAAAAGTGCATTTTTAAATGGATATATTAATGAGGAGGTATATGTAGCACAACCTCCTGGTTTTGAAAATCATCAATACCCTAATCATGTATATAAATTGAACAAAGTACTTTATGGTTTGAAACAAGCACCTAGAGCATGGTATGAAAGACTTAGCAAATTCCTACTAGATCATGAGTTCTCTAGGGGAAATGTAGATACAACACTGTTTTTTAAGAAGAAAAACAAAGATATGTTAGTAGTGCAGATTTATGTTGATGATATTATTTTCGGTGCTACTAACAATCGCCTCTGCGAAGAATTTGCTGACTTAATGCAAAGTGAGTTTGAGATGAGCATGATGGGAGAGCTGAACTATTTCCTCGGGCTTCAAATCAAACAATCAAAAGAGGGGATCATCATCAATCAAGCTAAATACATCAAGGAGATGCTTAAGAAGTTTGATATGGAAGGAAACAAGCCAATCAGCACACCCATGAGCTCATCATGCAAATTAGACCAAGATGAATTAGGTAAATCTGTAGATCAAAAGTTATATAGAGGTATGATAGGATCTTTATTGTATCTCACTGCAAGTAGACCTGATATCATGTTTAGTGTATGCATGTGTGCTAGATATCAGTCTAATCCTAAGGAATCACATCTAATTGCAGTCAAGAGAATCTTTAAATACCTAATAGGAACAAAGAATATAGGTTTATGGTATTCTAAAGATTCTAGTCTGAACTTAATAGGATACACAGATTCAGACTTTGCTGGTTGTAAACTTGATAGAAAAAGCACCAGCGGGTCATGTCAACTCTTAGGAGAAAATTTAATCTCTTGGTTTAGCAAGAAACAAAACTCGGTTGCATTATCTACTGCTGAAGCTGAATATGTTGCACCCGGGAGTTGTTGTGCTCAAATCATGTGGATTAAACAACAACTTGAAGATTATGGCATTAAACAAGATAAAATTTCCATTAATTGTGATAATACAAGTGCCATTAATCTAACTAAAAATCCAATTCAGCATTCAAGAACTAAACATATTGAGATAAGACATCACTTCATAAGAGATCATGTACTGAATGGTGATGTGACACTTCAATTTGTTTGCACTGATGATCAATTAGCTGATATTTTTACGAAACCCTTAAGTGAAGAGAGATTTAGTGTGCTTAGGAGGGGATTAGGAGTGATTGATCCATCCTAATGGTGTTCTCCTCTAGTTCATTGATTTTGATGTTTAGATTGTGTTAAAAATAGAGTTTCTCAACTATGATCATCAAATTAGATCATTACTTAGTGAGTGTCTCTGGTTTGGTACGAAAATAGCATGATTTTTAGGTGCGTGCCAGAGTTCGAGTCGACTCGAGTAAGTTTCAGAGTCGGCTCATAAGGAGGAGTCGACTCGCACACAGACGGGAGTCGACTCGAGGAAGATGAAGCATAAGGGGAGTCGACTCGCACATTGACGGGAGTCGACTCAAGGCCAATGAAAGCATAACGGGAGTCGACTCGAGGTCGAGTCGACTCGCAACTCAGTGGAGTCGACTCGAGGTCGGGATCCGGATTTTTAACCCTAATCCAAGCATTTAATCAACACTTCTATTCACCGCCGCCACTGTTCAAAAACCCTAGAGCCGTCTCCTAGATCGTCTCCGACCGTCCTTAGGACTTTTTCCGTCGACCTTCCTCTGTCCATTAGCGTTTTACCCCATTCTAGGTCGACCATGCCTCGTAAAGCCGTTGTCCCAAGCCGGAAGAGGCCCCAACCCGCGACCGGCACCGAGCGACGGTCCAAGGCTCGGAACGATCCCGTGAGGCCACAACCTCCGGCTCGTTCCCCGCCGAGGCCCGCTCCCTCGCGTCCGTGCACCGGGAAGGCGGTCTCCACCGGGAGATACGTCAACTTTGACTATCTCTCCCGGGAGGGCTTCACCATAGGAGAGAGGTTAAGGGCCCAGGGTTTAGAGTTCTTCTGTTTCTTAGATCTCCCCACATACCCAGGGCTAGTTAGGGAGTTCTACGGTACCGTGCATAGGGGCCATAGTGGGATAGAGGGAACGGTAACTGGTGTCCCATTGTTCATTTCGGAGGATATTATTGCTCAGATCCTCCATCTTCCCCAAGTTGGGGTATCTCCTACACATCCAGAGGACAGGACTGAGGCCCTTACGGCCATTTTAGGGTGTCCACCCCAGTCCCCATTAGATGAGGTGTCCGCCAGCTCACTGTCAGTTGAGATGCGGCTCCTCTTGAGTATCATCTCTAGGACCCTCTTTCCGAAGACTGGCCGCTTCGATTTTGTTTCTGAGAGGGACCTAGCCCTTATGTTCTACATCCTCCAGGACACCCCAATCAACTTTCCGAAACTCATTTACAGATACCTATGTGAGCCACTAGATAGGCGTAGGCTCACCCTTCCCTATGGTATGCTGTACATATTGATCTTTAGGGAGTCTGGGATCCCCATTCCTGAGGGGGAACCCCCTCGCGGTCTGCGATGGACAGATCGCATGGGCGAGGGGACCATGCACTGGATGGGTTTTCATAAGGTAGAGGGAACCTGAGTTAGGAAACCATCTACCTCCACACATACTACCAGACACTCCCCCAGTCCTAACCCTGATTCAGACATTCCCACCTTTCCCTCCACCTCGCACCATCCACCTCTGCCGGACCCTCCACTGCTCCACCTACTCAGCCATTAGAGGTCCGGATATCACCTGAGCAGCTCCGGGAGTTGCGACAGGAGATCGTCAGGGATCTTCGGGACGACCTACTGAGGGAGCTCCGAGGTCTAGCCAGTGCCCCATCTTCTGCATTAGTTCCCTCATTCTCAGCCGTGACCGAGATGACGGCTCATGTGAGGGAGGAGATCTTCAATGTCAGAAGCCTGGTACAAGCCCAATTCTCAAACATGAGCGATATCACAAGCAACACACGAAAGTTGCGAGATAGCATCCGACAGGATATGGGCACCACTAGTCAGGGGGCCGAGCGCTTGGCGAATGTGCTCATCGCCAAGCTGGACACACTCCAGGAGACAGTGACCGAGCTCTCCACGACACACAGCAAGGCCACCTCGGCCATTATCAGACAGTTAGAGCACGTCACCAATGCGGTCACCCTACTCATGGAACAACAGTCCAGACTGCCCAAGGGAACCGCATCCTCCTCGAGGAAGCCCTAGTTTATTTTGTTTACCTTGACATGTATTTACTGCTTTACTTATTGTATTCACAAATGTACTTACATATACATCAATACAATGAGTAGACAGTTTTTCTTCAATATTGTGCACATTGATCTCTACTTGCTTGTGTGTTCTGCTTGCCTCCTTTTTGATATGATGACAAAAAGGGGGAGAAATATTTAATAGATATGTAAAAGGAATCAAAATGAAAATAAAAAAAAAACTCTTAAAACAAACAATAATTTGTTCTTAGTGGATTTGATACCTCGAGGCTCATTATCTCTCTGTTGGGGCTCCTAATGGAGTAATCTCCAGAATCTATTCAAGGGATATTCGGAGATTAGTGAATCCTACTCAAGAACAAATTGACAAATTTTCCTTCTAAAAACCAAAAATTTCAATTCAAAAGTATCAATGCACTAAAAGAAAATTCAGAGAATCAAAACAAAGTTGAATGCATATGTCGAGGGAGAGAATCTGAATTTTTAAGAAAGCAAAATCATTAAATATATATAAGCCAAACAATTGATTGCATGATATGAAGGCTTATATAATTCCAAATGAAAGGGGGAGCTTTAACTTCAAAATTTACTGTTTCACACCTTTCAGTTTTGGATAAATCAAATAACTAGA
This sequence comes from Phoenix dactylifera, assembly GCF_009389715.1. Taxonomy (NCBI): domain Eukaryota; kingdom Viridiplantae; phylum Streptophyta; class Magnoliopsida; order Arecales; family Arecaceae; genus Phoenix; species Phoenix dactylifera. The sequence goes on along the minus strand of NW_024068125.1, from coordinate 161,170 downwards.
CACTTGAATTTATTTTGAAATTTTACTGTAAATTTTCTTTTTGGTTGAGCAATTCACTTTACATATACTCAATGTTTTGTCATCATCAAAAAGGGGGAGATTGTGGAGTGATTGATTGTAACCCTATTTAATTTTGATGAGCTCAAAGCATTTGAGTATATCTTATGTTTACTAATGAATTCAATCTAGTGTTTCAGTGAAAATCTTGTAAATTTATGGTTAAGAGTCTCTAGATTTGGTTCAAGACAATTTGGATAAGTTAAGAAGTCTATATGAACCAAAGTCTGAGACTCGAGTCGACTCCTGGAAAGTACGAATCGACTCCAAGCGTATCAGAAGCATTGGCACAGGCTCGAGTCGACTTCGGAACATTACGAGTCGACTCTGACTAAGAACAGACAGACAAACAGAAAGACCCAACTCAGAACCTGTCAGCGAGTCGACTCCTGAAGTGCGCGAGTCGACTCCGATGCTAGCCGAGTCGACTCCAGGGTAGTATGAGTCGACTCCAGGGAGTTACAGACAAAAAGTCGGAGAGCAGTTTTCGGACCCTGAGAGCCGAGTCGACACCTGAGGAACGCGAGTCGACTCCGATGGTTGGCAGTCGACTCCAAAGAAAGTGAGAGTCGACTCTCAGTGTAATACAAGGCAAAAGTTAGATAGCAACTTTCGGACACTGAGGGCCGAGTCGACTCCCGCAAAGGCCGAGTCGACTCCGAGACAGCGCGACCTCAAAAAGACAGAAGACAGTATTTGTGTCTCTGAGACGCGAGTCGACTCCAAGAAAGTTCGAGTCGACTCCAAGGCAGCGCTACTCCAAAAAGACAGAGAACTGTTTTTCGGATACTGAGAGCCGAGTCGACTCCGGAACAGTTCGAGTCGACTCCAAGACTGGACGAGCCAAAAGACAGAAGATCGGGAGTTCGGGCTCTGAGCATCGAGTCGACTCCCAGAATTCACAAGTCGACTCGAGTGAGCCAAGTTGAAGAATACATCCATGGATTCCTTAGCATGAGCCGACTCCAAAAATGCCAAGTCAGCTCCAGACTTTGGGGAGTCGACTCCGGATGAAGTCGAGTCGACTCCCAGTCGAGAAGACCATTTTAATTCAAATCTGGAACAGTTGCCGAGCCGACTCCAGAAAAGCATGAGTCGACTCCTGCTACAGCCGAGTCGACTCCAGATCGCGCGAGTCGACTCCGATCCCAACGGACACATTGTCAGGATGTGCAGAATGTGTAGAACGGCTAGAAAAGTGTATCTAACGGCTAGTTTCCGTGGGGAATGGCTTAAATAGCCACAGAGGACTGTAGCAAGAGGAGAACGAGAGACTCCATTCAAAGCTAAAGTGATTTTCACCTACCAAAGCCTCTCTAGAGTAAATACAAGAGAAAGAAGGAAGAAGTGAAGTCCAAACTCCCAACGTCTTCTTCGCATTCAAGGCTCCTCATCTGATAGCAAATCTTCTTCCCACTCACGAGGAGATTGCAGAGTTCGAGAAGCCTCCTTCCTCAAATCTAAAAATCTGTTTGAGGGCTTCTAACTCTTCTTTAGTTATATTGTTTATATTTGCTTTTCAAGAAGCTATTCCTATATTCTTTATAAACTGTTTTCTTGTCACTTGATTCAATCGAGGGATTGAATCAAGGGTGTAGAGGTTGGTTGGTGAGCCGAGGGTAAAACCAACGTGTAAGGGTTCGATTGTGATCCCGGAAAAACAATCGGGTGGTTCTAGTCGATGAGCCTGGGAAAACCGACCGAGTTCGTTGTGACCTCGTAAAACAACAAGTTGGGTTGTGAGCTTGTAAAACAACCGGCTGTAATCCGAGGGGTTATAGTGAATTCCCAAGTGAGACTTGGGGAGTGGACGTAGGAGCAAGGGTTAGCTCCGAACCACTATAAAAACATTGTGTTTGTGATTGCTTGTGTCTCTCTCTCTTACTCTCATTTCACTCACAGCACATAGCAACTAATTAATCATCTTGCAAAAGTATTAATTAGTCATCCACAAACGTTTTAATTGCAAAATTATTTTAAAACCCAATTCACGCCCCCCCTCTTGGGTTGTCTATCTGGGCAACAGATTGGAATGCCCTAATGTGGTCAAGCCCTAATCCAATTAGGCTTAGCCCAAGGGTGAACCAATTTGGATCCAATCTAGGTAAGTCCTAATCCAATTAGAACTTAAATCAATTTTGACTCAATTGAACTCTTCAATCCTAATCCAATTAGGAGTCTTATTGATTCATTAGATTAATAATTAATTGTGACTTAAGAAACCCTAATCCAAATTAGGACATATATAATTTTAGTCCTAATCTAATTAGGACTCTATTTGAATCCGAAGTCCTAATCCGATTAGGACTCTAGGAATCCTACTCCAAGTAGGAATCCAATTTTGATTTAAAACTCCTAATCTCATTAGGATTGCAGGAATCCTATTCCAAGTAGGAATCCCAGTCCTACTCCAACTAGGATTCCCAGTCCTAATCCAATTAGGACTCTAGGAATCCTACTCGAAGTAGGACTCTTGTTTCAAGTCCAATTAATTAATTCCCTTTGTTCATTCTTCAACTGAATATCAATCGAATTGATTACTTGTGATTCATAATCACTTTTCAACCATCGGATCGGTCAATACTTCTAGTGTGTGTGACCCCATAGGTTCTACTCTGACTGGTAGTGAGATATATTGTGATCTCTATCACTATATCATTGAAAACTCCTTTCAATGGGTTGGAACGATTCCAACTCAACTCATTAGGGTTTATCGATCATCGAGATAATCCCTGTGAGTCCCACCATCCACCAGTGACACCTAGCAGCATGTAGTGGCTACACAGTAGAATAGAAAGATGAACCTCTAGGTGCAGTTAACGTGTGATACAGTCCTACTATAGTGGATCCCTACAGGACGGAGGTCATGGACAACTCGTCAAACCCCATCGTCTGTCATATGTCAAGATTTATTCGACTCGAGTTCGATAGTGGAAAACTCTTTCTCCACTTTATATTACTGCCCTGGCCAAGGTCTTAGAACTCAGTCTAATAAATCACATAGGATCACTCCTCTTCTATCAAGGTCGATAGATTCCTTGTAGGTGCATACCCTACTTCTACAGTGAACCTACTGCAGCCAATCTACACTGCATGGACCCATATGGCTAGAGACATGTATGTGTGCAGTCAAACTACAATAACCTTCCTGTGAGTAGCTGAAGCACCGCAGGTCAAAGGACCAGTCACACTACTGCAACATCAAGCAAGTCACTGACGAGTGGATAGACATCCAAGTAACTTCTTGTCTTGGTCACGCTCAGTACCCTTGTTCTCTAACAAGCACCTGCACTATCACTTCAGTGTCGCTACACTGTGGACTCAAGTCTCGTCCATCCAGAAGGAAAGTGATCTGTGCACTGATCGGATCGATCACCGTCCTCGTGATGATCCATTGATCAGGAGCATTTAGAAATTAATCACCAATGATACATGGCTCAAATTCTCAACTCTTGAGAATATGTATCATCATCTTATTAATTTCTTGGACGATTCATAGACACATAAATAATATGAATGAAAAGATGCCTTTTATTTATTCAATAATAAATAGTCAAGTACAAAATTATGTCCCTAGAATTAACAATGTGTCAGCCAGATTGGCTTCTAGGGCATACATCTAACAGAAAACTCTTTCTCCACTATACAATCTGCCCCGACTGAGGTCTTACGAACTCAGTCTTATAAATCATATAGGATCTCTTCTTATCTATCAAGGTCGATAGATTCCTTATAGGTGCATACCCTACTCCTACAGTGAACCTACTGCAACCAATCTACACTGCATGGACCCATATGGCTAGAGACCATGTATATGTGCAGTCAAACTACAATAACCTTACTGTGAGTAGCCGAAGCATCGCAGGTCAAAGGACCAGTCACACTACTGCAGCATCAAGAAAGTCACTGACGAGTGGATAGACATCCAAGTGACTTCTTATTTTGGTCACGCTCAGTACCCTTGTTCTTAACAAGCACCTGCACTATTGCTTCAGTGTCGCCACACTGTGGACTCGAGTCTCGTCCATCCATAAGGAGAGCAATGTGTGCACTGATTGGATCGATCACCATCCTCGTGATGATCCATTGATCAGGAGCATTCAGAAATTAATCACCAATGATGCATGGCTCAAATTCTTAACTCTTAAGAATATGCATCATCATCTTATTAATTCTTGGACGATTCATAGAAACATAAATAATATGAATAAAAAGAAGCCTTTCATTTATTCAATAATAAATAGTTAAGTACAAAATTATGTCCCTAGAATTAACAACGTGTCAGCCATATTGGCTTCTAGGGCATACATCTAACAGTTTCCACTAACTCGAACTCACACAAAGAGTCAAATCCCATCATGAAAGTGGAACACGAGCCAAGGGCTTATGTATCTTGTGTAATAGTTCTGAGCATCTAGTGGAGTGTTGTCCTAGTTTACCCAATATTAAGGCTGAGCAGGTAAATGCTCTTAATTCATATATTGCCTTTAAGAAACCCACTCCCAATTCATTCAGCCCAGTCTACCATCCCGATAATAGGTTCAATCCAAATTTCTCATACAAGCAAAATGAACCTATTCAGCATCAAGATGGTCCACCCAATTTTCAGAAGAATTTTTTCAGGATAGGTCCATCACAAATAAACCAATCATTAGCTCCACCTATTCCTACTTGTAGTGCCCCTATCCCTCAGCAAAGTACATCATTGGAAGCCATGATGGCTAACATGATGAAGCAGCAACAAGACTTCATCTAACAGCAAAAACAGACCAACATGGCTCAAACCCAGACTAACCAATTCAATGCGCAAGCGATTGCAAAACTTGAGGTTAGTCTGAGCTAAATAGCTAACCCTTTAGGAGATAGGAAGAGAGGTGAATTGCCCAGTCAGCCAGTGCCTAACCCTAGTAGGCAACAGAATCAAGAGCCGAGAGGCCAATTTCAAATTGATTCTAATGGAAACCCTACCCGTGAAGTCCAGGCAATTACCACTTTACGGTCTGCTAAGCAAATGGACAACAAAGTCCAACTTCCTGTACAAGAAAAAGAAGAAAAGCAGGAACCGAACCCCACTCAGAAAAAGGCACAAGAACAGGGAACACAAGGAATAGAGGAGAAACCAATAGAGATGTACACACCTAAAGCTCCCTTTCCTAGTAGACTACAAGACTCAAAGAAAAAATCTTAGTACGATGAAACCATGGAAGTCTTTAAAAATGTCCAATAAATTTACCCTTCCTAGATGCCATCAGACAGATCCCCTCCTATACAAAATTCTTAAAAGACCTAACTATGGTGAAAAGGAAAACCAATATTCCTAGGCAAGTTGTGATGGCGGCACAAGCCTCATCACCTATTCAACAACAGATTGCCCCAAAATACAAGGACCCTGGTTGCCCCACTATTGAAATTAAAATAGGAGAAACCATCATTCGGAGAGCTCTCCTAGATTTAGGAGCTAGTGTGAACCTGTTACCCTATTCTGTTTACATAGAGTTGGGTTTGGGAGAATTAAAACCCACAAACATCACTCTTTCGTTAGCAGATAGGACTGTAAAGTATCCCAAAGAAATTATGGAGGATGTGATTATAAAAGTTAATGAGTTCTACTACTCTGTGGATTTTGTAATCCTTAAAATTGAACCAGTAAAAAACTCAGAAAGTCACATCCCGGTATCCTAGGTAGACCATTTTTGGCCGCTTCAAATGCTGTGATTAGTTGCCGAAATGGAATAATGACTTTAGCCTTTGGGAACATGACTGTCCAGCTCAATGTTTTTCACAGTAGTAGTCAGTCAACTGAGATGGACGATTTGGAAGAAATTCACATGATTGAGAACATAATTAGCAGTTCTTTTAAAGAGTCGAGTTATTCTGATCCATTAAAAAGATGTTTGGCAATTTTGGTCAATATTGTGAATCAAGTCAGGAGGTTAATGCATTGTTAGATTCCATTCCTGCGATGGATACTAGCAGATGGGCCACCAAGTTTGAATCATTGCCTATTTCGAAATCTCAGCTAGTACCATCCAATGTCAAACCTCCCTAGCTAGAACTTAAAGACCTTCCTGAAAACTTAAAGTATGCATTTCTTGGAGATAACAAGACCTTACCTGTTATAATTGCATCGAATCTGACTAAAGAACAGGAAGAGAAGTTGTTAAGTATCCTTCGAAAGAATCAGGAAGCTATCGGTTGGTTTATAGCTGATATTAAGGGAATTAGTCCTTCTATGGTCCAACATAAAATCCATCTAGAAGAAGATACAAAAATCTCTAGAGAACCACAAAGGCGACTTAATCCAATCATGAAGGACGTAGTTCGAGCCGAGGTCATCAAGCTTTTAGATGCAGGGATTATATATCCTATTTCTGATAGTCAGTGGGTAAGCCCAGTTCAAGTCATACCCAAAAAGTCTGGCATCACTGTGGTAAAAAATGATCGCAATGAGTTAGTCCCTACTCGAGTCCAAACGGGATGGCGAGTATGCATCGACTATAGGAAGCTTAATGCCATGACTAGAAAAGACTATTTTTCTCTATCCTTCATCGATTAAATGCTAGAACGTCTAGCTGGCCACTCTCATTACGGTTTTCTCGATGGTTACTCTGGATATAACCAAGTCCCAATCGCACGTGAGGATCAAGAGAAAACCACGTTCACCTGTCCTTATGGCACCTTTGCCTATCGTCGCATGCCTTTTGGGCTATGCAATGCATCGGCTACATTCCAGCGGTGTATGATGAGTATTTTCTCCGACATGGTGGAGAAATTTTTAGAAGTTTTCATGGATGACTTTTCTGTATTTGGATCCAATTTTGATGAATGTCTGCACCACTTGACACTTGTTGTAGAACGCTATAAAGAAAAAAACTTAGTTCTTAACTGGGACAAGTGTCATTTCATGGTAGAATCAAGTATTGTTTTAGGACACATTGTGTCACAAAGGAGAATTGAGGTGGAAAAGGCCAAAGTAGAATTAATTGCTAAATTGCCACCTCCCAAAACTATTAGGAAAATTCGATCATTTTTAGGGCATGCGGATTTTCACTGCTGTTTTATTTAAGATTTCAGCAAATATCAAAACCCTTATGTGATTTGTTGGCCAAAGATGCTATTTTTAATTTTTCGCCAACTTGTATAACTGCTTTCGAAAGACTGAAGTCTGAACTAACCTCAGCACCCATCATAAGATCCCCTGATTGGAAACTACCATTTGAAATTATGTGTGATGCATCTGATTATGTAATAGGTGCCGTCCTAGGTCAGCGAGTGGGGAAGCTTCCCCATGTGATTCATTATGCGAGCAAAACTATGAATGATGCCCAACTCAACTATTCTACCACTAAAAAAGAGTTGTTGGCTGTTGTCTTTGCTCTTGACAAATTTCGTCCCTATCTGATAGGATCCAAGGTCCTTGTTTATTCTGATCATACCGCCCTGAAGTACCTTCTCACTAAGAAGGATGCTAAGGCAAGGCTCATTCGTTGGATCCTATTGCTCCAGAAATTTGATCTCGAAATTCAAGATAAAAAAGGATCTGAAAATGTAGTAGCTGACCAATTGTCCAGACTGATTGTTGAGTTATTTGCAGAGGTTCTGTTCTCTCTCTCTCTCTCTTCATTCACTTCATCTAGTAACTTAACTAGTTTGCTTGCAATAGAGTTAGTTAATTACTAATCATAGTTTTTAATTGGTCGAGAATTTATCCAAACCCAATTCACCCTCCTTCTTGGGTTGTCTTCTTGGGTAGCAAGTGGTATCAGAGTCGAAGCTCTTATATTGAAAGAGTAAAAGATCAAAATGACAACCCCTTTTGGATCTTCTCTTAGTGAGGGGCAATCTACCAATAGGCCTCCATTCTTCAATGGAACTAACTACACCTATTGGAAGGCTAGAATGAGGATATTTATCCAAGCCCAAGACTATGATGTTTGGAGTATCATAGTTAATGGACCATATATTCCTTCTATCTGTGTAGATAACATTTCTATACCCAAGCTTGAAAAAGATTGGGATGATAGTGATAGAAGGAAGGCACAACTAAATACCAAAGCAATGAATGTACTATTTTATGCCTTAGACCCTAATGAATTCAATAGAATCTCTACTTGCAATTCTGCAAAAGAGATATGGGATAGACTTGAAGTGACCCATGAGGGGACGAATCAAGTCAAGGAATCCAAAATAAACATGCTAGTTCATAAGTATGAACTATTTAAAATGGAATCTAATGAAACTATCACTTGCATGTTTACTAGATTTACTGATATTGTCAATGGCCTAAAAAGCCTTGGCAAAAGTTATACTAACAGTGACCTTGTTAGGAAAGTTCTTCGATCTTTACCAAGGTCATGGGAAGCCAAGGTAACGGCGATCCAAGAAGCCAAAGATTTGAACAAGCTGGTACTCAAAGAGCTCCTTGGATCTTTGTGTTAGATGTATGCCCTAGAAGCCAATTCTGGCTGACACATTATTAATTCTGGGACATAATTTGTACTTGACTTTATTTATTATTGAATAAATAAAAGGCATCTTTTTATTCATATTGTTTATGTGTCTATGAATCGTCCAAGAATTAATAAGATGATGATGCGTATTCTTAAGAGTTAAGAATTTGAGCCATGCATCATTGATTAATTTCTGAATGCTTCTGATCAATGGATCATCACAAGGACAGTGATGGATCCGATCAGTGCACACATTGCTTTCCTTATGGATGGATGAGACTCAAGTCCACAGTGTGGCGATACTGAAGTAATAGTGCAGGTGCTTGTTAAGAACAAGGGTACTAAGCGTGACCAAGACAAGAAGTCACTTGGATGTCTATCCACTCATCAGTGACTTGCTTGATGTTGCAGTAGTGTGACTGGTCCTTTGACCTGCGATGCTTCGGCTACTCACAGTGAGGTTATTGTAGTTTGACTGCACATATACATGGTCTCTAGCCATATGGGTCCATGCAGTGTAGATTGGCTACAGTAGGTTCACTATAGGAGTAGGGTATGCACCTATAAGGAATCTATCGACCTTGATAGATAAGGAGAGATCCTATGTGATTTATAAGACTGAGTTCGTAAGACCTCGGCCGGGGCAGATTGTATAGTGGAGAAAGAGTTTTCTGTTAGATATATGCCCTAGAAGCCAATCTGGCTGACACATTGTTAATTCTAGGGACATAATTTTGTACTTGACTATTTATTATTGAATAAATAAAAGGCATCTTTTCATTCATATTATTTATGTAGAAGGCTGGCGGAAGGTGCGGTAACCCTTCGGGTTGGCAACGGGGCAAAAGTTACTGCTGTGGCTGTGGGCACCTACCATCTGCGACTACCGTCTAGTTTTAGTTTATTACTTAGAGACTGCTATTATGTACCTGCTGCTAGCAGAAATTTGATTTCTGTTTCATGTCTATCACAGGAAGGTCATGTTTTTACATTTGACAAAGACTGCTGTTCTATTTATTTCAGAAATAAAATAGTCGCACGTGGTTTTATGATTGACAGTCTCTATCATTTGCATATGGATGTATATGTAAATATGTCTGAGAAAGAAGTGAGTGCCAAAGGATCCAAGAGATCCAGGGATAAGATAAATCAAAAGTATTTGTGGCACCTCAGGCTTGGCCATATTGAAGAGGACAGAATGAACAAAATGGATAAAGATGGACTTCTCGGCTCATTGACTTCCGAGTCATATCCAGTTTGCGAGTCCTATCTTCAAGAAAAAATGGCTAGATTGCCCTTCGTAGGATATGAGGAGAGGACCACTGAAATACTTACCCTGGTACACACAGATGTGTGTGGTCCATTCGATGTGCAAGCCAGAGGACATTATTCGTACTTCATTACTTTTACCGATGATTATTCATGGTATGGGTATGTGTATCTTATGAGACACAAATCTGAATCTTTTGAAAAGTTCAAAGAGTTCAGAAATGAAGTAGAAAAACAAACTAGAAAACCTCTTAAGGCTCTTCGATCAGATCGAGGAGGAGAATACCTTAGTGGAGAATTCCGGGACTATCTCAAGGACAATGGCATAGTCTCACAATGGACTGCTCCGGGTACACTCAAGTCAACGGGGTGTCAGAGAGGAGAAATCAGACTCTATTGGATATGGTCCGGTCCATGATGAGCTTCACTAATCTACCAATGTTTCTTTCGGGAGATGCCTTACTTATCGCAGTATATCTACTGAATAGAGTTTCCTGTAAATCCGTTCCTACCACACCGTATGAGATATGGCATGGTAAGAAACCAAGTCTTGGTCATCTCAAGATTTGGGGATGTCCGACCCACGTCAAAAGACTACAGGCGGACAAACTAGAGGCTAGGACCATAAGTGCTCGTTTTATAGGATATCCTAAAGAGTCATTAGGATACAATTTTTACGTCTCAGAGGATCACAATGTGTTTGTGAGCCATCATGCCATCTTCTTGTAAAACCAGTTTATCCTTGATATAGGCAGTGGGAGGAAAATTGAGCTTGAAGAGAAAGTCTCTGAAAAGCAACGAGTCGTGGATCCTATCAAACCCATTCATACAGAGCCAGTACACGATGTCCCTCAACCACCTTGCAGATCTAGTAGGGTCTCCCATCCTCCCGATAGATACTTAGGTATACTAGAAGAGGATACCGAGAAAATGTTCTTATTGGGAGATAGGGATCACACACAAGATCCCAAAACCTACGACGAGGCGATATCTGATATCGATTCCGAGAAATGGTTGGAAGCTATGAAGTCAGAGTTAGACTCCATGCATTCTAACCAAGTCTGGAACTTAGTAGATCCACCAGAAGGTATTGTACCTATTGGATGCAAATGGATCTACAAAAGGAAGATAGGTTTGGATGGAAAGGTAGAGACCTACAAAGCAAGGCTAGTGGCGAAAGGATATAGTCAACACGAAGGCATTGACTATCAGGAAACCTTTTCACCTATAGCCATGCTAAAATCCATCCGAACATTGCTTGCCATTGCAGCATTTCATGATTATGAAATTTGGAAGATGGATGTGAAAACTGCTTTTCTGAATGGATATCTTGATGAAGATATCTATATGGAACAGCCTTTGGGTTTCACTTCCAGTGATGGAGATCACAAGGTCTGCAAGCTGCAAAGGTCCATCTATGGACTAAAGCAAGCATCTCGGAGTTGGAACACTCATTTCGATGACGCAATTAAAACGTTTGATTTCATCAAAAACAAAGAGGAACTATGTGTTTACAAAAAGGTTAGTGGGAGTGCTGTCGTATTTGTCGTACTGTACGTGGACGACATCCTCCTGATAGGAAATGATATTTCCATGCTAACCTCGGTCAAGGTCTGGTTGTCAAAAGAGTTCTCCATGAAAGACCTTAGGGAAGCATCCTATATTTTGGGAATAAAGGTCTATAGAGATAGATCTAAAAGGATGCTTGGCCTATCACAGAAGATGTACATAGAAGAAGTGCTGAAAAGGTTCAGTATGGAAAACTCTAAAAGGGGTCTCTTACTCCTAAGGCATGAAATTCATCTCTCTAAGAAGATGTGCCCCAACACATCTGAAGAGATTCAACGCATGAGCAAGATCCCCAATGCATCGGCAATAGGGAGCCTCATGTATGCCATGCTATGTACACGACCTGATATAGCCCTTGCTGTAAGTGTCACAAGTGGATATCAGTCGAATCTAGGTGAAGAACACTGGACAGCTGTGAAGAATATTCTTAAGTACTTGAGAAGAACTAAAGATTTATTCTTGATCTTTGGAGGATCATCAGAGTTAAAGGTAGAAGGGTACACAGATTCAGACTTCATGACTGACGTCGATGATAGAAAGTCAACATCTGGAAATGTGTTCTTGTGCAATGGTGGTACGGTAAATTGGAAGAGTTCTAAACAACCGATCATTGCTGATTCTACTATGGAAGCTGAATACATCGCCGCCTCTGAAGTTGCTAAAGAAGGCTTTTAGTTCAAGAAATTCATTGCGGAGTTGGACATGATGATATCAGATGCCATAATACTCTACTGCGATAATAATGGCGCCATAGCTCTTGCTAAGGAGCCAAGGTCTCATCAGAAGTTCAAGCACATAGAGCGGCGCTTCCACCTCATACGCGACTATGTTGAGAAGAAGTATGTCGAGGTGCAGAGAGTAGATTTCGCGGACAACGTGGCAGACCCATTCACTAAGCAGCTAAGTCAACAAAAGACTGAAGCCCACCTTGAGAAGATGGGACTAAGATATATGACTGATTGGCTTTAGTGCAAGTGGGAGATTGTTAGATGTATGCCCTAGAAGCCAATTCTAACTGACACATTATTAATTCTGGAACATAATTTGTACTTGACTTTATTTATTATTGAATAAATAAAAGCCATCTCTTTATTCATATTGTTTATGTGTCTATGAATCGTCCAAGAATTAATAAGATGATGAGGCGTATTCTTAAGAGTTAAGAATTTGAGCCATGCATCATTGATTAATTTCTGAATGCTCCTAATCAATAGATCATCACAAGGACGGTGATCGATCCGATCAGTGCACATATTGCTTTCCTTATGGATGGACGAGACTCGAGTCCACAGTGTGGCGACACTGAAGTAATAGTGCAGGTGCTTGTTAAGAACAAGGGTACTAAGCGTGACCAAGACAAGAAGTCACTTGGATGTCTATCCACTCATCAGTGACTTGCTTGATGTTGCAGTAGTGTGACTGGTCCTTTGACCTGCGATGCTTCGGCTACTCACAGTGAGGTTATTGTAGTTTGACTGCACATATACATGGTCTCTAGCCATATGGGTCCATGCAGTGTAGATTGGCTGCAGTAGGTTCACTATAGGAGTAGGGTATGCACCTATAAGGAATCTATCGACCTTGATAGATAAGGAGAGATCCTATGTGATTTATAAGACTGAGTTCGTAAGACCTCGGCCGGGGCAGATTGTATAGTGGAGAAAGAGTTATCCGCTCTCGAACTTAAGTTGAATAAATCTTGACATATGACAGATGAAGGGGTTTGACGAGTTATACATGACCTCCGTCCTGTAGGGATCCACGATAGAAGGACTGCATCACATGATAACTGCACCTAGAGGTTCATCATTCTATTCTACTGGGTAGCCACTACATGCTGCTAGGTGTCACTGGTGGATGGTGGGACTCATAGGGATTATCTCGATGATAGATAAACCCTAATGAGTAGAGTTGGAATCGTTCCAATCCATTGAAAGGAGTTTTCAATGACATTGTAATAGAGATCACAATATATCTCACTACCAGTCGAGTAGAACCTATGGGGTCACACACACTAGAAGTATTGATCGATCCGATGGTTAAATCGTAATTAGGAATCACAAGTAATCAATTCGATTGATATTCAGTTGAAGAAGGAATAATGGAATTAATTAATTGGACTTAAACACAAATCCTACTTCGAGTAGGATTTCTAGAGTTTTAATTGGATTAGGACTGGAAATCCTATTTGGAGTAGGACTGGGATTCCTACTTGAAGTAGGATTCCTACAATCCTAATTAGATTAGGAGTTTTGAATTAAATTTGGATTCCTACTTAGAGTAGGATTTCTAGAGTCCTAATCGGATTAGGACTTCGAATTCAAATAAGAGTCCTAATTGGATTACGACTAAAATTAAATAAGTCCTAATTGGATTAGGGTTTCTTAAGTCCTAATTAATTATTAATCTAATGAATCAACATGACTCCTAATTGGATTAGGATTGAAGGATTCAATTGAGTCATCGTTCATTCAAGTTCTAATTGGATTAGGACTAGCATAGATTGAACCCAATTGATTCATGATTTGACTTAAGCCTAATTGGATTGGACTAAGCCACAAGAGGGACACCTAATCCTCCTTGGAGGAGGATTAGGTTAACCAAGTAGGAGGGGCATGAGCCCCTCTCCTTTTCTTGGTGCGGCATGAAGAGAGGGGGCCGGCGCCCCCTCTTAGGAAATAACTCTAGGGCTCCTAAATTGTAGGAGCCCTAGATGGATTTATAAGGAGGCATGGGGCCGGCGCCCTAAGAAGTGATCTCCCTCTCCTTGCAGCCGTGGCCTCCCTCTCCTCCTTCTCCATCTTCAGCCGCAAGCAAGGGAAAGCAAAGGAAGATTGTTTGGTGGCCTCTTCCTCCTCCCTTCTTCCTTCCAACGCAGGAAAAAGAAAAAAGGCTGCAGGGGCTTTGATCTTCTTCCTCTCTTCATCCTTCTTCTTCCTCCTCCCAAGCATAATCAAGGGTTGATTAAAAGGGAGGACATCAGCCATCAAAAGTTATCTCTGCAAGAAAGCTAGTACCCCGGGGAGATAGAAAGCTTGGATCGGTTCCTGCTTCATGTGGATACCCGTAGAGGCCGGGCACTTGAACGGCTTCAAGCGAACCTTTATCCAAAAATCACGATCATCAGTTTGCGGTGATCATCTATCCGCACAAGGTGAAGATCTGATCTTCTAATATTTTTAAAAAGTTTTTAATCCTTATCTATCTACGAACGATTTTAAACAACGTTCATGCGATGAACGGTTGATCCAGCGCATGCCTCTTCTGCTGCATCTGAAATTTTTGAAATTTTTCTGTGGCATGGGCGGGTATTCTAACACTTTGATGACATATAAGCTCACAATGAAGCAACACAGTGAAGAAGAGTCCTCCCACAAGAAAAAGGTAATTGCCCTTAAGTCTGCTTCTTCTAACAAGAATCTCTCTTGCAGTAGCAGCAGTGAAGAAGAAGACAATGAGGGAGATGAAGATGAGGCTCTTCTTGTGCAAAAGTTCAGAAGATTCATCAACCGAAAGAAGTCCTTTCATCAGAAGAGAGGTTCCTCAAGTTCCTACAACAAGGACAAAGGTAAAAAAAGGAAAAGTGAGGGAGTCGGTTGCTATGAATGCAAGAAGCCGGGATATTTTAGAATCGACTGTCCTTTGCTGAAGAAGGGCAGCAAATACAAGAAGAAGAAAGCTCTTGTCTCCACCTTGACAGACTCCGATCAAACTTCATCATCATCAGATGAGGAACAAGAGAAAAAAGCAAATTTTTGCTTCATGGCAAATGATAATGAGGTAATATCTGAAACACACTTAGATTTTACCTTTGATGAATTGTATGATGCTTTTAATGAACTAATGGATGAATATAAGACAATAAACCTTAAAAATAAAGAATTGAAACTAACTAATCAATCTCATACTCAAAAGTACGATAAATTAATTAAGGATAAGGATTCTATCATCAAAGAAAACTTAGAACTTAAAACAAGCAACCAATTACTAATTCAAAAAACTAATACCTTAATTAAAGATAACGAAAGACTAACTAAGGAAGTTTCAAAACTTAAAAACAGTAACCAAACTATAAAAGATAATCTTACAAAAGACTTAAACTTACTAAAAACAGAAAAACTGAAGTTAACAAAAGAACTTGAAAAATACAAATCTATTGTAGAAAAATTTATATATAGTTCTGAAAAATTGGAGATGATCCTTAATAATCAACGAGCTGTGTTTAATAGAGCTGGTTTAGGGTATAAGCCCAAGAATAAGCAAAAGTTTCTTAAAAACTTTTTTGTAAAAGCTGGAGAAAGTAAAACTAAAAATATAACCTATTTTTGCTGTGGAAAAGTAGGACATAAAGCTAATGTGTGTGACCATACGAAAACAGAAGCTAAAAAAAAAATTAAAAAGATTTGGGTTCCAAAAGGAACCAACATTACTAACCTTGAAGGACCCAAAAAAACTTAGGCACCTAAAATTATATGATTTCCTTGTGTAGGAGTGTCTTGCAACCAAGGTAGACAAAAACTGTTGGTACTTGGATAGTGGCTGCTCAAGACACATGACGGGTGAGAAGGAGCAATTCTTCACCCTAGAGCCTAAAAAGGGAGGTGTTGTGACTTTTGGAGACGATAACCAAGGTCACATCGTTCGCATAGGTAAAGTACAAATCACCTTTTCAACCTTCGTTGATAATGTACGATTTGTAGATGGTCTTAAGCATAACTTACTTAGCGTTAGTCAATTATGTGATAAAGGTTTTGATGTTCTGTTTAAGCCATCTCTATGCATCGTAACCAACTCAATTGACAATAGCTTAGTATTCAAAGAAATAAGACGTGGCAATGTTTATGTAGTAGATCTTGAAGATCTCGCCAATAATAGCTGTTGCCTAGTAGCTAGTGATTCTAAAGTCAATGATGCAAGTTGGTTATGGCACCGTAAATTAGGTCATGCAAGTATGGATACAATATCAAAATTAGTTAAAAGAGATTCTGTGATTGGTTTGCCAAAACTAAAATTTGAGAAAAACAAAATTTGTGAAGCATGTCAATATGGCAAACAATCTAGAAGTTCCTTTAAATCCATAAATTGTGTCTCTATTGCTAGACCCCTTGAACTACTTCACATGGATCTTTTTGGATCAACTAGAACCACAAGCTTTGGTGGAAACAAGTATGGTCTTATCATTGTAGATGATTTTTCTAGATACACATGGGTCATATTTTTAGCTCATAAAGATGAAGCATTTTCAGTATTTAAGAAATTTCATAAGGAAGTAACTAACTCAAGAAATACTTCAGTTATAGCTATTAGGAGTGATCATGGAACAGAATTTGAAAATCATCTATTTGATGAATTCTGTAGTAAAAAGGGGATAACTCATAATTTCTCTGCATCTAGGACACCACAACAAAATGGAGTTATAGAAAGAAAGAATAGAACCCTAGAGAAAATGGCTAGAACCATGTTGTGTGAAAGTAACCTTCCTAAGTATTTTTGGGAAGAAGCCATTAACACATCATGTCATATATTAAATAGAGTTTTATTGAGACCAATTGTAAAGAAAACACCTTATGAACTTTGAAGAGATAGAAAGCCCAAAGTAAACTATTTTCATGTTTTTGGGTGTAGGTGTTTCATTCATAATAATGGCAAAGATAACTTAGGCAAATTTGATTCCAAATCTGATGAAGGTATCTTTTTGGGATATTCTACATCAAGTAAAGCTTATAGAGTTTTCAATAAAAGAACCCTTGTTATTGAAGAGTCTATATATGTTGTTTTTGATGATACTAATGATGTCTCTTCTAGCAAGAGAGTAGCTCTTGATGATGATGTAGGGGTATTTAAGGAAAAGATGAATGACATGACATTACAAGAAAATGAACCGAAATAGATTGGAGATACATCAACAAATCAAGAGGTAATTGTTGATCATGGGCTTACGAAGGTTTGGAGGTATGCTCATAGCCACCCTAAAGAATTAATCTTAGATGATCCATCTCAACCTGTTAAAACTAGAGCCTCTCTTAGGAACTTAAATAATCATCTTGCATTTGTTTCACATTTAGAACCTAAAAACATAGAAGAAGCTGAAAGTGATGTAAATTGGATAAATGCTATGCAAGAGGAACTTAACCAATTTACAAGAAATAAAGTATGGAACTTAGTTGAAAGACCCACTGAATACTCAATAATAGGAACTAAATGGATATACAAAAATAAACTTGATGAAAATGAAATTGTGATTAGGAACAAGGCTAGACTAGTAGCAAAGGGCTATAATCAAGAAGAAGGTATAGATTTTGATGAGACTTTTGCTCCTGTAGCTAGACTTGAGGCAATTAGATTGTTACTAGCATTTGCATGCAATAAAGATTTCAAATTATTCCAAATGGATGTAAAAAGTGCCTTCTTGAATGGGTATATTAATGAGAAAGTTTATGTAGAACAACCTTCTGGTTTTGAGAATCATCAATACCCCAATCATGTTTATAAACTAAACAAAGCACTTTATGGTCTAAAACAAGCTCTTAGAGCGTGGTATGAAAGACTTAGCAAATTTTTATTAGACCATGAATTTTCTAGAGGAAATGTTGATACAACTTTATTTTTGAAAAAGAAAAACAAAAATATGTTGGTAGTGCAGATTTATGTAGATGATATTTGTTGCTGGTGGTCCAAACCGAGAACGATTGGCACAGCGGTGTGAACGGGGTTCCCTTTGAGTTGCTTTGGTTGCGCTCCGCCCTCCGCCGTGAAACCTGCAAGCAAGCCTCGCACCACCATCGGGGTAGTGGGGGCCCTCCGACGATCAAGTCAGAGGAGATCGAAGGAGAAGGAGAAGGAGAAGGTAACAGGTGAGATGATACTCTGGAAGATATATCTTACCCTCCCCCTTCCCCCCCCAGCCCCATATATATCAGGCTGGGGGGTTTATCCGGGGATTCGTCATCGTGTGGCACGATGGGGCTGCCACTGACATGGCCGTTACAGGGCGTCGTGGGGCAGCGCTGGGTACGGCCATGGCAGGGCATAGTGGAGCTCCGCTTTGTACGGCTGTTACAGGGGATCGTGGGGCAGCACCGGATACGGCCGTTGCAGGGAGTAGTGGAGCAGGGGGCCGCGGCATGCCTCAGAGGAACAGTCTGTTGTTGTCGAGAGATTGCCGACTCGGGGTCGGATTGCTGGATCAAGGGGCAGCCGACTTGGGGTCGGGCTGCGGAGCCGAAGATATCCGATCCGAGGTCGGATTGCTGGATCAAGGGGCAGCCGACTCGGGGTCGGGCTGCGGAGCCGAAGATATCCGATCCGAGGTCGGATTGCTGGATCAAGGGGCAGCCGACTCGGGGTCGGGCTGCGGAGCCGAAGATATCCGATTCGAGGTCGGATTGCTGGATCAAGGGGCTGCAGTAGTCTTCCTGGGCGCGCGTGCCGGTCACGTGGGGCATGGTGGCTAAGTTCTCCCGTAACAGTAGCCCCCCACTCCCGAGCCTGGAACCAGGAGGGGAACGGGTGAAGGGAGTGATGCTTCGAGATTGCCGCCATCCCTCGGAAAGGCGCGTGCGCTCCGAGCTTCCCGCCTTCTTTATGGCGTATGGCAGTTGTCGCTGATCTGGCGGTCTGCGGATTTCGGCGGACATCCTTCCTTAATGGCGTCGATTCGCCTTTGGGGCGCGAACAAACCTTCGGCAGCCAGGCGTCCTCTGGCGTCACCAAGGCGTCACCTGCCTTTCCGCCTATTTAACCGGGGGCCCTCCCCCGTCCGCCTTTCTCTTCACAGGCATCTTCAAGTTTCTCCCTTGTGCCGCTGCCGTTGCCGCTGAACTGTTCGTTCGCTCCTCCTTTGACGCTCTCGGAGCCGTTCTTCCTTCCTTTCCGGTGAGTTGCCCCACTCTTCAATTTAGGGCTCTCCGTACCTTTTCCTTTCGTGTTAGTGTACTCCAGTCGTTCCGGTGCCTTCCCCCCTCTTGACCCCGTCCTGACCGTAGGTTCACTGGCCATTAGGGATGGACGAAGTAAGGGCGGACCGCATTCAGTCGGAGCTGGTCCCTGAAGACCTAGATAGGTTCGTAGCCCGGTACCATCTTCCCGAAGCCTGCAACATTACGCTCCCGGGGCCTGAGGAGAGGATGTCCCATCCACCTCCAGGGAAGGTCGCCATCAATGAGGACATCCTTCGGGCTGGGTTCCGCTTTCCCCCCTCGGACTTAGTCGTGCAGGTGCTTCGGGGTTTAAGAGTGGCGCCGACGCAACTGGTGCCGAACTCATGGCGCACCCTGACGGCCTTCCAGGTTCTCTGCCGCATGCATGAGATTCCCGCCACCCTGAATGTCTTTTGGGAATGTTACGGCCTGAACGGCCACCCCCGGGACAGAGGGTGGTGGTGCTTCGCGGCGCGGCGAGGGTGCGGCCTCGTCAAGGATGTTCCTTCCTCCATTCACGGCTGGAAGGAGCGTTTCTTTTTCATTGACGTAGATCCCTCTTGGAGAATCGGGACAACCTGGGAGACGCCGATGAAGTCCCCGA
The DNA here is from genome assembly GCF_009389715.1 of Phoenix dactylifera. Taxonomy (NCBI): domain Eukaryota; kingdom Viridiplantae; phylum Streptophyta; class Magnoliopsida; order Arecales; family Arecaceae; genus Phoenix; species Phoenix dactylifera. The sequence continues at coordinate 141,302 of NW_024068125.1, read as the reverse complement.
TCGGCTTATCAAGGTTGTCGAGGGAGGAGTCCGATGGCGTTGCCGTCTTGAGGGGGCTGGTCGCCGAGGGCCGGCTTCCCCCGGTGGCCCGCCTTATTTCCGAGGATACCTTGGTGAACGTCGGTCTGAGCTCGGTCCCCGCCGACCGTGAGCCCGCCACCACTTCTTTTTTAGCTCTTTTCTCTTTCGTTTCTTCTTTCCATCAGTTTCTCAATCTCCGACCATCTCGTCCTTTTTGCAGAAATCGACGACGTCATGCGGTCGGACAAGGTGACGGCTGTCAGTAGGGCATCCCTACTGGAAGCGGTCCGGAGGAAGAAACGGACTCCTCTGAGCGGGGTCCCACCGGCGAAGAAGTCCCGCCAGCAGGCGACTCCGACGCCGACAGACGGGTCCGGACCCACTGATCAGGGGGACGCCGCGGGCTCAGACCGACAGTTGACGCCGTATCAGCCCTCCGGTGATGAGACTACCGCTTTTCCGGAGGCGTCACCCGGGCGCGCCCGAGACGGCCGGGTCGGACGCAATCGGTCCCCAGCCCGGCCTTCGACTCGGTCGGCTTCGGATGATACGAGAAGGAGCGCGCCGAGGCTCCGGCCGAGCGGGACCCTGTCGATTTCTGGAGCGGCCCCCGCCCCGAGCACGGTCAGCATGACTCTCCCCCAAGCAATGGGTAAGGGTAAGGCCGCAGAATCACCGTCCGGCTCCGGGGCGAAGTCGGGGTCAGCCTTCACTTTCGCCGGCGCTCGAAACCTCATCGAGACGGTGCTGCTGGAGAGTGACCGTAGGCGGGTCCGGCAGATGGGGATCCCTGACGTCGGAGCTGCCAGCTGCGTCTGTCTCATGTCGGTGAGTGTTCTTCTGGCCGCTTTCGTCATTTATAGGCTCTATTGATCCCCGCCTGACGCCCTCATTTTTCCTATCTCTTAGCTCGCCCAGTACATGATCCGTCTGGAGGAGAGCCACGAGGAACAGGCGAGGCTTCTGGCGAGGGCCGAGAGCCGACTGAAAGCTGTAGAGGAGGGAGGCCAGGCTGCGGCGGGGAGAACGACCAGGGACCTCGAGACGAGGCTCCAGGTGGCCGAAGAGCGGGTACTCGGCTTCGCCGCCCTCGAGAGGCAACTGTTGGAGACTCAGGAGCAACTCAAGATTGCCTCGGGTCTCGAAGGCGAGATCAGGAAGGCGGAGGAGCGGGCCGAAGAGCAGTCCCGGAAGGCTGCCGACTTCCGGAAGAGGTGGGAGAAGGCCCAGCAGTCAGCCGACAACGCCCGCAACCGAGCCCGATCTCTTGAAGCCAAGCTGGCCGAATTGGAATCGGCCTTGGAGGAGTCCGCGCGAGCAACCAGGAGCTTCATTCGCGCCTGGAGGAGGCTGAGGCTGCTCGCGTTGCTGCCGAGGCGAAGCACATGGAGGCTCGGGCCGATCTGTTGAGGGTCTCCTCCGAGGCGGACGACTGGATTGTGGCGAAGGTCATGGAGGCGAAAGCTCAGATTACGGAGCGAGCAGAGGCGGCGCTGGCCGAGAAGAGCGCGGAAATCGGGCGTCAGGCGGTACAGGCCTATCGTCAGTCCGCCGAGTTCATCCGTGACATGTCGGACGCGGGGTCCGACTCCTTTGTCTTAGGCTTCGATGAAGGCCTGGCGAGGGTGTCCGCTAGATACCCCGAAATTGACCTGAGTGGGGTCTCCCTCCTCGACTCCCCTCCGATGCCATTGCCTGCTGATTCTCCAACTGTCTCCCTACCCCTTGCGGATGTGCTCGCCGTTCCCGACCTAGGGGTTCCTCCAAGCTGACCCTCTGTACTTTTCTTTGTTCTTTTCTTTGTATGTTGGCGTTTTGCCATGTTGTATGGGTCTCGGTCCTGATGCAACGAAAGTTAATGCAAACAGAGTGTTTCCTCATTTCACTTTCATCCTTCCTCTTTTTAACTCTCGGTAGCGCCTCGCCGACTCCTGACTCTTGAAGTTCCTCCGGCGCTAGGCCAGGCATCCGAGGGTTAGGCCTCAGGAAATTCTTCCGGCGCTAGGCCAGGCATCCGAGGGTTAGGCCTCAGAAAATTCTTCCGGCGCTAGGCCAGGCGTCCGAGAGTTAGGCCTCAGAAAATTCTTCCGGCGCTAGGCCAGGCGTCCGAGGGTTAGGCCTCAGGAAATTCTTCCGGCGCTAGGCCAGGCATCCGAGGGTTAGGCCTCAGGAAATTCTTCCGGCGCTAGGCCAGGCGTCCGAGGGTTAGGCCGCAGGAAATTCTTCCGGCGCTAGGCCAGGCATCCGAGGGTTAGGCCTCAGGAAATTCTTCCGGCGCTAGGCCAGGCGTCCGAAGGTTAGGCCTCAGGAAATTCTTCCGGCGCTAGGCCAGGCATCCGAGGGTTAGGCCTCAGGAAATTCTTCCGGCGCTAGGCCAGGCATCCGAGGGTTAGGCCTCAGGAAATTCTTCCGGCGCTAGGCCAGGCGTCCGAGGGTTAGGCCTCAGAAAATTCTTCCGGCGCTAGGCCAGGCGTCCGAGGGTTAGGCCTCAGGAAATTCTTCCGGCGCTAGGCCAGGCATCCGAGGGTTAGGCCTCAGAAAATTCTTCCGGCGCTAGGCCAGGCGTCCGAGGGTTAGGCCTCAGGAAATTCTTCCGGCGCTAGGCCAGGCATCCGAGGGTTAGGCCTCAGGAAATTCTTCCGGCGCTAGGCCAGGCATCCGAGGACTGAGCCTTAGGGCCTCGGAGAATTCCGCTCGTTGGTCGGCCAAGGCTGGCGCAAGCCGAGGCGACCGGTCGGGGCTTCAGGCTAGTCTGCTCCCGGGATGATCATCGGGTTAGCCTGGCATCCGAGGGCCGAGCCTCGGAGAATTCCGCTCGTTGGTCGGCCAAGGCTGGCGCAAGCCGAGGCGACCGGTCGGGGCTTCAGGCTAGTCTGCTCCCGGGATGATCATCGGGTTAGCCTGGCATCCGAGGGCGGAGCCTCGGGGAATTCCGCTCGTTGGTCGGCCAAGGCTGGCATCCGAGGGCCGAGCCTCGGGGAATTCCGCTCGTTGGTCGGCCAAGGCTGGCGCAAGCCGAGGCGACCGGTCGGAGCTTCAGGCTAGTCTGCTCCCGGGATGATCATCGGGTTAGCCTGGCATCCGAGGGCCGAGCCTCGGGGAATTCCGCTTGTTGGTCGGGCGCCTGTCGCTTGCCGCTCGACGGAATTTCTCCGTGGCCAGCTACGATCGTGTTTCTCCTCTTCTCCAAGCGTCGCCTGGGGAACACCAGAAGGGTATTAAATGCTAATTGAGGCGTTACCTGGGAAATCGGATCGCCAGTTGCTGCTTGCAAGGAGTGTCAGTTAAGCGGCCGCGATACGCGCGTTCTTCGAGGCGGATGCGGCCTGGGCGCGAGCGGAGATACGTGGGCCGTGGGATACACACCGCCCGGAGTGTCCTGCATGAAGAATGCAATTAAGGAGAACGACGCTTAGGAGATCGTGGGAGGATACGCCTCGAGAGCTGGAACGGCTCCGGATTCGGTGCGCCCGCCTTTATTGGAGCCACCCGCATCGGAACGACCGGGGGGCCACAGTTTGGCTATAAATATAAGTGCAGGCGCGGTGGAGCCTGCCAAGCCGGTGCTATTCAGGTTGCCATGGATCGTGGACCTCCTCTCCGGCGTGTGGCTGGGAAACCCCCGCCGGAGGAACGGGAGGCGCGCCCCTCGCGACTTCCGCCAACTAGCCGTTTCATCTGGGATCAACAAGGAGGTTCTCCCCGGCGGAACTCCGCTCTAGGCGTTTCGTCCGGGATCACATCCCCCCTCCTTTCAGCCCCGCCTCCCGATTGAGCTCTGCGCCAGACGCTTCATCCGGGATCGCGCCTCCTCGCGCTCTTCTCCCTTGTATTCCTTCCCTCCCCTTCTCCTGGGGAGGACCGGAATATCCCTTGGAGGTGGCGTTCCTCTGGAGGCAGCGGGAACTCCTCCCTCGTCCACTTCTTCTTCGTCCGCGCCGGCTCTTCGTCTTTTGCGTGAGGCGTCGATGGCGCCTCCGGGGAGAAGCACCCACGCTCGGTGGGATTGCAGCTGCTTCGGATGGAGGGTTCGGGATCCCAAATCTTCAGCTCCACGGAGTCTCCACCTCTTCCTTGTTTTCTTTACTCCCCAATTCTCCTCTGGAAATTCTTTGTAATCACACGAACACACCGTTGTAACCAGTAATTATTGAAATGAAAAGAATTGTACATTTTTCGAACTGTCTTCCTGGCTTTGTCGTTCTACTGGTGATACACCCGCAGGTTAGCGGAATTCCAGCTCCTCGGAATTTCTCGACCATCTAGGGCCTCCAACTGGTAGGAGCCAGGTCGGTTTACCCAGCGAACCCTATACGGGCCTTCCCAATTTGGTGCCAGCTTCCCACCTTCCGCGGGTTGAGATGCTTTGGCTCGCCTTAGCACCAGATCTCTGATTCTGAAAAGTTTCGGTCGGACCTTGGAGTTATAATATCGGGCCACCCTCCGCTGATACATTGCCATCCGAACCTGTGCCATTTCTCTTGCTTCTTCCAAGAGGTCCAGGTTCCCTCGGAGTTGCTCCGAATTGGCCTCGGGTCGGTGCGCGGCCACCCGAGGCGAGGGGAGTCCGAGCTCCACGGGAACAACCGCTTCCGTGCCATAGGTTAGGCTGAAAGGCGTCTCCCCGGTAGGGGTCCGATGCATGGTCCGATACGCCCAAAGGACATTCTCGAGTTCTTCGACCCAAGCTTGCCCCGTCCGACCGATTCGCGCCTTAATTCCTTGGAGGATTGTCCGATTTGTGACCTCGGCCTCACCGTTGGTTTGGGGATGCGACACAGATGTGAACCGATGCTCGATCCCGAACTCCTCGCAGAAGTCACGGAAATGCTTGTTGTCGAACTGTCGACCATTATCCGAGATGAGGGCCCGAGGTACCCCAAATCGGACAATGATGTTTTTCTTCACGAACTTCCGGACTTGCGCCTCCGTGATAGTGGCCAGCGGCTCTGCCTCCACCCACTTGGTGAAGTAGTCGATTGCAACAATCAAAAATTTCCGCTAGGCTGAAGCGACGGGGAATGGTCCGAGGATATCCATTCCCCACTGTGCGAAGGGCCAGGGCGCGGTGATTGGTGCCAAGGGGACAGAAGGGACTCTCTGGACGTTGGCGTGGCGCTGGCAGGTGTCACATTTCCGTACGTGATCCTTCGAGTCCTCCAACAAGGTAGGCCAATAATAGCCTTGCCTCATGATCTTGTGCGCTAAGGACCTAGCCCCCAAGTGCGATCCGCAGACGCCCTCATGGACTTCGCCGAGGACATAGGCCGCCTCCGAGGGGCGGAGGCACCTTAAGAGGGGGGCGGTGAACGAGGTCCGATACAGCCTCCCTTCATAGAGTACGTAGTGGGCGGACTTCTTGACAAGTCGCCGAGCTTGATCTTCTTCTTCAGGGAGGATCCCTTCGGCGAGGTAGGCGACGAGCGGGTCCATCCAAGACGGCTCCGGATCAATCGCCATCACCGCTCCAGCCTCGCCGATGCTCGGGGCATCCAGGGTCTCCAAGTAGATTGCCCTCGACAAGTTGTGCGCCTCTGTGCCCACCAAGTGGGACAACCTGTCGGCCCTGGCATTTTCGCTTCTGGGGACCTGCTGGATGTCGACACTGCCGAGGTCGGAAATGAGTGCTTGCACCTTCCGGACGTAGTTCTGCATGGTCGGGCTCCGGGCCTCGAACTCCCCACGAACCTGCCCGACCACCAGCTGGGAGTCGGTGAAGACCTTCAAACGCCGAATGCCGAGCTCCCTGGTGAGTTTGAGTCCCGTGACTAGGGCCTCGTACTCTGCCTCGTTGTTGGTCACTGAAAATCCAAACCTCAAGGCATACTCGGCTATCACTCCATCAGGACTGGTAAGGACCAGCCCGGCCCCTCCACCCTCGGGGTTCGACGACCCATCGACGTGAAGCGTCCAGATCGGGAGGTCGAGGCTGGGCATTTCCGGCGGTCTAGGTTCCGCCTCCTGCACCATGCACTCAGCGAGGAAGTCCGCGAGCACCTGGGCCTTGATGGCGGGTCGAGGCTGGTAGCGGATGTCGAACTCACCGAGTTCTACTGCCCACTTCACCAGTCGTCCCGCATTCTCGGGGTTGCTGAGGATCTGCCGTAGTGGTTGATCGGTTAAGAGGGTGACCGAATGAGCCTGGAAATAGGGGCGAAGCCTCCTGGTCGCGGTCAGCAGCGCGAAGGCGATCTTTTCAGCCTTCGTGTACCGCGTCTCGGCATCCCGTAGGACCCGGCTGATGTAGTACACAGGCTTCTGGAGCTTTGCCTCTTTCCGAACCAGCACCGCACTGACCGCGGTTGGGGAGACCGCCAGATAGAGGTAGAGCATCTCCCCTTCTTGCGGCTTGGACAGTAGGGGAGGAGACGCCAGGTATTCCTTGAGCTGGTCGAATGCTGCTTGACATTCGGCCGTCCAGAGGAAGTCTTTCGGGCGTTTTAACACCTTGAAGAATGGTTGGCAGCGTTCGGCCGATTTTGCCACAAATCGTCCAAGCGCGGCGACCCTTCCAGCGAGCTCCTGAACCTCCTTTACTTTGGTCGGAGGGGACATACCTTGGATGGCCTTGATTTTGTCCGGGTTGGCTTCGATACCCCGCTGGTTGACAATGAAACCGAGGAACCTCCCGGCCGAAGCGCCGAAGGCGCACTTCGCTGGGTTCAGCTTCATGCGAAACTTCCACAAGGTGGTGAAAGTCTCCTCCAAATCCGCGATGTGCTGGTCTGCATGGCGGCTCTTCACCAGCATATCGTCCACGTACACCTCCATGTTCCGGCCGATTTGCTCTTTGAAGATTTTGTTGACGAGGCGCTGGTAAGTAGCGCCAGCATTCTTCAGACCGAAGGGCATTACCTTGTAGCAGTACAGCCCCCGATCTGTTATAAAGGCAGTTTTCTCCTCGTCCTGTGGGGCCATCATTATCTGGTTGTAATCGGAGAAGGCATCCATGAAAGACAGCAGCTGATATCCGGAAGTCGCGTCGACCAGTTGGTCTATTCGCGGAAGCGGAAAGCTATCCTTAGGGCACGCCTTGTTCAGGTCGGTATAGTCGACGCACATCCTCCACTTCCCGCTCGCCTTCCGGACAAGTACAACATTTGCCAGCCACTCGGGGTAGCTTATCTCCCTTATGAATCCTGCCTCCAAGAGCTTGTCTACCTCCTGGTCGACCACCCGAATCCGATCCGGGGCGCAGTGTCTCTTCTTCTGCTTTATTGGTCGGTGGGTCGGGTCGACGTTGAGGGCGTGAGAAATGACCTCCGGGTCGATCCCAGGTACATCGGCCGCCGACCAGGCAAATACATCGGCATTGGCTCGGAGGAATTCCACCAATCGGGCCCGAGCTCCCGGGTCGAGATTGGCGCCGACCCGGACCGCCCGGTCGGGGCGGCCTTCCTCAAGGGGGACTTCGACCACACCCTCGGCCGGCTCCCCCTGCCGCAAGGCCACCTCGTCTCTGGCATCAAGGGACTCGACGCTTAGGGCTTCCACGGGCTTCTTCCCTTTGAGGGTTGCTAGAAAATATTGTCGTGCGGTCGGTTGGTCACCTCGGACCTCTCCGATCCCGACCGCCGTGGGGAACCGCATGAGCAAGTGGTACGTGGAGACCACCGCGCGAAGGGCGTTCAGCCCGGGTCGACCGAGGATAGCGTTGTAGGCCGAGGGAACACGGACGACCAAGAACCCGAGTCGCACCGTGGCTTCTGCGGGTGCGACGCCCGCAGTCACAGGCAGCTCAACGACACCTTCCGCCGGGACAGCGTCACCGGTGAATCCTACGAGGGGGGTGGACATTTTGTGCAACAACTGTCTGGGCAAGCTCATCTTTTGGAAGGCCTCGTAAAACAAAATATCAGCTGAGCTTGCACTATCCACAAGAACACGCCTTACATCATAGTTTGCCATAGTGAGGGAGATCACCATGGCGTCATCGTGGGGAGTCTGAACCCCCTTTACATCCTCATCAGAAAAGGTGATTACATTGCTGACCCTCTGCCTCTTTATGACGGCCGTCCCTGACGCTTCCGTCGAGCCCCCTGCGTTCCTCACGGGCCGAGAGCAGCCCCCAGTGATAGTGTGGATCACGCCCACAACGGGTCGATTCTGCTCCCGAGGCTCCGGAGGAGCCGGGTCGGCCGGACGCGGGTCTGCGGGGGGACGTCGGTCGCTCACATATCGACCGAGACGCCCCCGACGGATAAGAGCCTCGATCTCGTCCCGAAGCTGGAAGCAGTCCTCTGTGTCGTGGCCGTGGTCTCGGTGGTACTCACAGTACGCCCGGGAGGGCCTCTTTCCAGGGATCCTTCGTATCTGTCTCGGGGCCGGGAGGTCCTCCCGCCCCTTGATCTCCATAAGGATCTGGGCCCGGGGAGTCAGGAGAGGGGTGTACCGGTTGAAACGTCGGGGCGGAGAACGAGGGCGTGGGGCGCCGTGGTTCTTCGCCGGTGACGGGCTTCTGCGCCAATGCTGGGGCGTCGGGCTCCTCCTCTGGCGTGCCTCTTTCCGCCTTTTCTTCCCAAGCTTTTGTGGGATCTCGGCGGCCTCCTTGCTCCGGTGGGCGGCCGCCTCCTCGGCGTCCGCATACTGATTCGCCCGGGACAACAGCTCTGGGAAGCTCCGCGGCAGGCGTTTGTCCAGGGAGAAGGTGAGTCTGCCCTTCCGGAAGCCACGCTTCAGGGCTGAAAGAGCTACCTCCTGACTCAGGTTCCGGACCTCCAGCGTAGCCCTGTTGAAGCGGGTAAGATAATCCCGCAGGCTTTCTCCCTCGTTTTGCCGGACATCAAAGAGGGAGTCGGAGACCAGTCGCCGCCGGCTACTGACGGCGAAATGAGTGATGAAGAGGCGAGTGAACTGGTCGAAGGACCGGATTGAGTCAGCCTCCAGCCCGGCGAACCATGCCCTCGCCGGGCCACGGAGGGTTGCCGGGAAAGCCTTGCAGAGAAGGGGATCTGATGCTCCGTGGAGGAGCATAAGGGTCCTGAAACTCTCGACGTGATCTCGCGGGTCCGCCGCCCCGTCATAGGGCTCGATCGCCGGCATTTTGAACCCCGGCGGATTCGGGGTCCGCAGGATCCTCGAGGCGAGCGCCGGCTAGGAGGAGATCTCTAAGTCGGCGAAGGGATCTTTGGAATGGCCCTTCAGGACCTGGAGTTGTCGGTGGAGATCGTCCACCCGCCGGTCCAGGGAACGCGACCGGTGGGTGGGAGACAAGGAGCGGCGAGAGGGGGACCGACTGGAGCGCGAGTTCCTCGAGGACTGGGGGGTCTGGGAACGCGCCCGGGCCCGCCTCTCGTACCCCGCGCAGCTCCGGTGGGAAGGTCCCGGCAGAATGGAGTGTGCTCGAGAATCCTCCTCGCGCCGGCGCTCCTCCCCATGGGAGAGGAAGGAACGCGGGTTGAGGAGGACAGGCGAACGCTCAGGCAGCGGCGGCTCCTGAGCCTGCTGCGGCGCCGGGGACATCGCACCCTGCAGATTCTGCACCGCCTCCGCGAGGGTGCGAACCTGCTGGGTTAGCTGGTCGAACTGGGCGGCTTCGACCATCTGAATGGGCGGTGGGGCGGTGGAGTGTTGCTGAGAGCGTGTTGGGGATGCAGCGGCCTCCCGGCCAGTGGCGCGAGAGGCCCCGCGACCGGAAGCATTGGAAGCTCCACGACCACCTCGCCGTGCCATTACGATCGCTCTGAGATCCGGTCCCTTCCTCTAGCGCCAACTGTTGCTGGTGGTCCAAACCGAGAACGATTGGCACAGCGGTGTGAACGGGGTTCCCTTTGAGTTGCTTTGGTTGCGCTCCGCCCTCCGCCGTGAAACCTGCAAGTAAGCCTCGCACCACCACCGGGGTAGTGGGGGCCCTCCGACGATCAAGTCAGAGGAGATCAAAGGAGAAGGAGAAGGAGAAGGTAACAGGTGAGATGATACTCTGGAAGATATATCTTACCCTCCCCCTTCCCCCCCAGCCCCATATATATCAGGCTGGGGGGTTTATCCGGGGATTCGTCATCGTGTGGCACGATGGGGCTGCCACTGACATGGCCATTACAGGGCGTCGTGGGGCAGCGCTGGGTACGGCCATGGCAGGGCATAGTGGAGCTCCGCTTTGTACGGCTGTTACAGGGGATCGTGGGGCAGCGCCGGATACGGCCGTTGCAGGGAGTAGTGGAGCAGGGGGCCGCGGCGTGCCTCAGAGGAACAGTCTGTTGTTGTCGAGAGATTGCCGACTCGGGGTCGGATTGCTAGATCAAGGGGCAGCCGACTCGGGGTCGGGCTGCGGAGCCGAAGATATCAGATCCGAGGTCGGATTGCTGGATCAAGGGGCAGCCGACTCGGGGTCGGGCTGCGGAGCCGAAGATATCCGATCCGAGGTCGGATTGCTGGATCAAGGGGCTGCCGTAGTCTTCCTGGGCGCGCGTGCCGGTCACGTGGGGCATGGTGGCTAAGTTCCTCCGTAACAATATTAATTTCGGTGCTACTAACAATCGCCTTTGCGAAGAGTTTGCTGAGTTAATGCAGAGTGAATTTGAGATGAGCATGATGGGAGAATTGAACTACTTCCTCGGACTTCAAATCAAACAATCCAAGAAAAGAATTTTCATCAATCAAGCTAAATACATCAAAAAAATGCTAAAAAGTTTGATATGAAGGGAAATAAGTTAATTGGCACCCCCATGAGCTCATCATGCAAACTAAACAAAGATGAATCAGGTAAATCAGTAGATCAAAAGCTGTATAGAGGCATGATAGGATTTTTACTATATCTTACAGTAAGTAGACCTGATATTATGTTTAGTGTATGCATGTGTGCTAGATATCAATCTAATCCTAAGGAATCACACCTAATTGCAGTTAAGAGAATTTTTAAATATCTCATAGGAACAAAAAACATAGGTCTATGGTACTCTAAAGAATCAAGCATAAATTTAATAGGATACATTGATTCAGACTTCGCTGGTTGTAAACTTGATAGAAAAAGCACCAGCGGGACTTGTCAATTTTTAGGAGAAAACCTAATTTCATGGTTTAGCAAGAAACAAAACTCGGTTGCACTATCTACGGCTGAAGCCGAATATGTTGCTGCCGGGAGTTGTTGTGCTCAAATTTTATGGATCAAGCAACAACTTGAAGATTACGGCATTAAACAAGATAAGATTTCCATAAATTGTGATAATATAAGTGCCATAAATCTAACTAAAAATCCAAATCAACACTCAAGAACTAAACATATTGAGATAAGACATCACTTCATAGGAGATCATGTGTTAAATGGTGATGTAATGCTTGAATTTGTTTGCACTGATGATCAACTTGCTGATATCTTCACAAACCCTTGAGTGAAGATCGATTTTGTATTCTTAGAAGAGGATTAGGAGTGATTGATCCATTCTTGTGATACTCCCCTCTAATTGATTGATTTTGATGATTAGCTTATGTTAGACATAGGATTTCTTATCTATGGTCATCAAATCAATTCTTAAATCTTAGATATTTCCATAACTCTCTCTTTTGGCACGGTAATAACAAGTTTTTTGGTTATGTGCCAGAGTTTGAGTCGACTCAAATAGATTTTAGAGTCGGCTCATGGGCGAGTTGACTCGCGCATATTTAGAAGTCGACTCGAGGTCGAGTCGACTCGCGACTTACCGGAGTCGACTCGAAGTCAGGAATCCGATTTTTAACCCTAATCGAAACGTTTATTCCTCACTTCTATTCTCGGCCGACACTATTCCAAAATCCTAGAATCGTCTCCGACCCGTTCTAGGTCCTCTCCCTCGAGTTTTCTTCCATATCTCTTGTCCATCCCTCGATTTTAGGTTAAAATGCCTAGGAAAGTCGTTGTCCCGAGCCGGAAGAGACCTCTCTCCACGAGCGGCTCCGAGAGATGGTCCAAGGCGAGAAACGAACCCGTGAGGCCACCACCTCCGGTTCCTTCTCCGCCAAGGACGGTTCCCTCGCAACCGTGCGCCGGAAGGGCAGTCTCTACCGGGAGGAAAGTCAACTTTGACTTCCTCTTCCGGGAAGGGTTCAACCTAGGGCATCACCTTAGAGCCCAAAGTCTAGAATATTTTTGTTCTCTTGACCTCCCCACCTACCCGGGGTTAGTTCGGGAATTTTATGGGACCGTTACAAGGGGTGGCGGTGGTGTCCAAGAAGTAGTCGCTAATGTCCCCATTCTCATTTTCGAAGATCTCATTGCTAGGATCCTCCACTTGTCTTGCGATGGGATCACTCCCACACATCCTACATATAGGACAGAGGCCCTTACGGCCATTTTAGGGAGACCACCCCAATCGCCCATCGAGGAGGTGTCTGCAAATCAGCTTTCGGCTGAAATGCGACTCCTCCTGAGCATCATATCTAGGACCCTTTTTCCTAAGACTGGTCGGTTTGACTTTGTCTCAGAAAAGGACCTAGCATTGATGTTCTACATCCTACATGACATTCCCATAAACTTTCCAAAGCTGATCTATAAGTATCTCTATGAACCCTTAGATAAGCCTAGGCTAAGCCTTCCCTATGGTATGCTCTTTACTCTTATTTTTAGGAAATTAGAGGTCCCTATCCTTGAGGGAGAACCCACACGCTCCCTTAGGCACACTGATCGTATGGGTGAGGGGACTCTTCACAGGATGGGCTTCCATAAAGTAGAAGGAGTCTGGGTTAGGAGAACCTCTTCATCCACAACATCCGACCCTACCACCCATCACTCACCTAGTCCTGATCATGACCAGGATCACTACATAGCTCCTCCCACTTTTCCTTCCACTTCTGGTCCTTCATTCCCATCCACTTCAGCTGGACCCTCTACTGCACCACCACCTCAGCAGCCCCTGGAGGTCAGGATCTGTCCTGAGCAGCTCCGAGAGATGAGACAGGAGATTGTGAGGGAGCTGAGAGATGACTTGTTGAGAGAGCTCCGAGGTCCCCTGACTGCTCCCTCCTCTGATGTTGTTCTCTCCTTAGCAGCCGTGTCCAAGATGGTTGCAGACCTGAAGGAGAAAATCTACAACATCAGGAGCCTAGTCCAAGCTCAATACTGGAATATTAGCGACGTAAAGGATGACACCAGGAAGATGCGAGATAGCATCAGACACGAGCTTGGTAGCCAAAGTCAGGGTGCAGAAAGGCTAGCAATGCCTTGATCTCCAAACTTGACACCCTCCAAGAAAGTGTGATCCAACTCACCTCGATACAGTCTAGGGCCACCTCGAAGTTTATCGTGCAACTAGGGAACGTCTCTGAGGGGATAAGCTTGGTCATGCAAGTTAATCGACTGAGAATGGGAGCCACATCCTCCACTACAAAGAAAACCTAGTGTATTTTTATTTGATTTTATGATGTACAGTCCCCTGAGGACTTTTTCTAATATATAATCACTCTTGTACTCAAATTTGAATTTAATACAATGAGTAGAAATTTTTTTTCAAAATTGTGCATACTTTTCTGTGTTTTGTGCCTTTTTGTTATGATGACAAAAAGGGGGAGAAAATATGATGAATTGAAATGTAAAGGGAATCACTAAAAAAAAAATTCTTAAAGCAAAAAGTAATCATACTCAAGAACAAATTGACAGATTTTTCCTCTGAAAGTAAGAATTTAAGCTCGACATTAAAAGAAAATTCAGAGAACCTAAACAAAATTGAATGCATATGTTGAGGGGGAGAATCTGAAATCTTAAGAAAGCAAATTCATTAAACACATATAAGCCAAACAATTGATTGCATGACATGAAGGCTTATATAATTTCAAATGAAAGGGGGAGCTTTAATTTCAGGATTTACTGATTCATACCTTTCAATTTTGGATAAATTAAATGACTAGACATTTGAATTCATTTCAAAACTTTACTATAAATCTCCTTTTGGTTGAGCAATTCACTTTACAATTACTCAATGTTTTGTCATCATCAAAAAGGGGGAGATTGTGGAGTGATTGGTTATACCCCTATTTGATTTTGATGAGCTCAAAGCATTTGAGTATATTTCATGTTGTACTAATGAATTCAATCTAGTGTTTCAGGCTAATATATGTGAATTTATCTTTAAGAGCATCGAGCTTTTATTCCAAGTCATTTGGCTAAGTGTTGAACTCAATTGAGCCAAAGTCTGAAGCTCGAGTCTACTCCGGAAGATTGCGAGTCGACTCTAAGTATTTCAAAGGTTCTGGCACAAGCTCGAGTCGACTCTGGTATACTACGAGTCGACTCCATCTGAGAACAGACAGAAGGACAGAAAGATGAATTTTAGACCCTGTAACCGAGTCGACTCCAGAAGGATTCGAGTTGACTCCAGAAGGATTCGAGTTGACTCTAATGCTTGCCGAGTCGACTCCCGACAGTTTCGAGTCGACTCCAAGGAGTAATAGACAGAAAGACAGAGAAGTATTTTCTAGACCCTGTTACCGAGTCGACTCCAGAAGAATTTGAGTGGACTCCAACGTTTGGCGAGTCGACTCCTAAACAAGCAAGAGTCGACTCTCAGAGGAAAGCAGACTAAAAGGCAAAAAACCAAACAAAGTGGCTCTGAGAGCCGAGTCGACTCCAAGATAATCCGAGTCGACTCCGAGACAGTTCAACTCAAAAGACAAAGGACCAGTTTTTCGGGCTCTGAGAGCCGAGTTGACTCCAAGATGATCCGAGTCGACTCGAGAGAGAAATGCAGAAACATAGATCTCTGAAAATCTGAGAACGAGCCATCTCCAAAAGTGCCGAGTCATCTCCGGATATTGGCGAGTCGACTCCAGGTTTGGCCCGAGTCGACTCCAGGACGGGACAATACTTTAATTCAAATCCTGAATAGTGGGCGAGTCGTCTCCAGTAAAGCATGAGTCGACTCCAGCAACAGCCGAGTTGACTACAGATCGAGCGAGTCAACTCCGACCCCAACGGATACATTGTCAGGAGGTGCAGACTGTGCAGAATGACTAGAAATCAGTGTCTAGCGGCTATTTTTTAAGTGGAACTGTTTAAATAGCCAGATTGAACAGTAGAGTAGAGGAGAGTTACTCCATCTGAGGATTAAGTGTTTTTCAACTTCCAAGAGTCCATTAAAAAGAAAAGTCAAGCAAAAGAAGGAAGAACTGCATTCAATACTTTCCTAGAAGTGTTCCCTTCGCATTCAAGGCTCTTCCTCTGATATCAGATCTTCGGCGCACTAAAAGAGAAGACTTAGAGTTCGAGAAGCCCCTTCTTTCTCTTCCAAAATTTGCTTGAGGGCTTCTAACTCTACTCTATTCATATTGATTAATATTTGCTTATAAAGAAGCTTTCCTTGTAACTTTTCCCAAACTATTTTCTTACTTGATTCAATCAAGAAATTGAATCAAGGGTTGTAAGGTTTGTTGGTGAGCCAAAATTACCAACGGTGTAAGGGTTCGATTGTGATCCCGAAAAAATAATCGGGTGGTTCTAGTCGGTGAGCCTGTGAAAACCGACCGAGTTAGTTGTGATCTCGTGAAAACAACAAGTTGGGTTGTGAACTTGTAAAACAACCGGCTGTAATCCAAGGGATTATAGTGAACTCCCAAGTGAAGCTTGAAGAGTGGACGTAGGAGCAAGGGTTAGCTCCGAACCACTATAAATTGGTTTGTGTTTGTATTGGCTGCTGTACTCTCTCTCTCTCTTCATTCACTTCATCTAGTAACTTAACTAGTTTGCTTGCAATAGAATTAGTTAATTACTAATCATAGTTTTAATTGGTCGAGAATTAATCCAAACCCAATTCAACCCCCCTCTTGGGTTGTCTTCTTGGGCAACACAATCATTCGGCCTATTCGGATATTGGGTACCATTGCTAGATGGTCATTTCGATTAGTACAAGAAGTTGTTCTTGTGCTACCGGCTTAGGTTCGAACCTATGGTGTCACAAGCATAGAAGTTTGTAGGTTGATCAAATGGCTGATTGATGATTAAGAATCATTTAGGAATAATTTGGTCAATTTGATTGACAAATTATCCTAAGCAAAAGTTCTATTAAAATAATTATTGAATTATTAGAGGATTAATTAGTAAGTGGATTACTAATAAATTCAATTTGATTGAATTATTGGAGTTTAATTAAGCCAAATTGAATTAGATTCAATTTGGGCTAAATTAGGATTTGACCTAATTCGATCGGGTTCGACCCGAGCCGATTGGGCAAAACCTAATTGATCAGACTTGACCCAATTGGATTGGGATTGACTCAAGTCAATTAAGAGTCCTTATTTGATAAGGATTAAGAGAACAAATAATAAGAATTTATTATGGAGAAGAATTTCTAAAATTTAGGACCCTAGCTTTCTTTCTTGGAGAAGAAAGATACCTCATCCTTATCCCTAAAAGCAGTGGTGCCTATCCTCTTTATTTTTGGCCAATTTTTGGTGTGAGGAAAGAGGAGGCATGGGGCTATTTTCTAGAAAAATATGGTGCCTCAAATCTTCCTAAAAAGATAGGAATCAAATCCCTAATTTGTAGGGACTGCATGACGCATCAAGCAGGGTGGCGTGCAGCTGAAGTTTAGAATGCAATAACCTCCTAATTTTTTGGGATTCTTGGCACAAGATTTTAAAGAGAATTTGTTCATCTCTTAGCTTCCGATTCACCAAAATTTTTTGAGAATTTTATCAGCCAAATTCGTTGGCCAAAAGAGGTGTGAGGCGTGGGGGGTCTTTTGGCTATAAAAGGACCCCCACACTTAGGGTTTGGAAGATGGTCTTTAGAAAGGGTTCTAAATTTTGAAAAAATTCTGAGAGCCAGCCACCTTCTCCCTCCTTCTCCTTCATCTCCATCTCTCAAAGAAGAATCAAAAGTTGAGTGCTTTGAGGGAGAAAAGTTCAGCCACTACAGCACCTCTGCACGAGCTAGCACTCCTGCAGTTGTGGATCTTCCTAGAGCTTTGCTTGGACTATCCGTAGAGGCCGGATACGTGTGCAGCTATACAAGGTGATCAAGGCATCATCAAAGTTCTCAAAGCAAAAAGGTATGAGATCTGATCACATTAAAAATTAAAATTAGAAATCAACTAGGTTGCTAAAATTCTGCATAACTACATGTTAGACATAGAATAATGCCTACTTGTGTAGGATAAATGTTTAAAATTCTGGATCTATTTTTATTGTAGAGATATGATCTCTAGCATGCATAGAAATTAAATAATTTAATTCATGCTTTCACTGTAAAATTTTTAAAAATATATGCATGCGACCACCAGGGTTTCCAACAGTGGTATCAGAGCCAGGTTCAAAGTAGTTTAAACATTTAAGCCTAAACAAGTTTTCTAATCCTAGTAGTCAAGTAATATGATTGGAATGATCACCAGGCCGTCCGGTCATAGGAGAAAGAAGGGTTCATAACCCTCTTTTTCCATTTAATGGGATCTCTTATGGCGTATAGGGGTGCCACTGTGATTCAATCCTTGAAGATAAACCACAAAAAGAAGATTAAAAGTAGTTTTAATCTTTATAATTAAATCTAAAAATCATGAATATGTTTAGATTAGATTTAAAAAAAAATTATGATTGATTTAGTTGCTATTTTTACATGATTAATTAGATCTGAAAAATAGAATGCATGTGTTGCATGAGATCTAGGTAAATTCATGTTGATGTATATGTGATATAAAGAACATGAATAAATCTGAAATCATAAACTTGTTTAGATTAGATCTAAATAAAATTTATAATTCATTTATTTTCTAATTTTGTATGACAAATCAAATCTGAAAACAAATGCATATGATGTATGTTGTTTAAGTTAATTCATATAAGTTTGTATATGTGATATATGGACATAAATCATCTAAGATTTAAACATGAATTAAATCTGAATTTTAACATGATTAATTACAAATCTCAGATCTGAAAAATAAGTTTTAAGAACTGAAACTTTGTAGTTAGTATGTAATTAACAATAATGCAATGATCAGAATTTTCATAAACTTACACTTAATTAAGAATTAAGTGATGATGAAAACCTAGATCTAGAATTGTGAACTCAATTCAATGACATTGCATAATTCATTGAGCATTTGGTTTAGCTCAAATCAAGTTCTTAAGATTGGGTTAGACCTAGGGTTAGAATCAAATATGGTCCAATTACAGTTAATTGATCAAATTTAATTAAGTAGTAACTAGATTAGGTCAAGGAAACTCTAGGTCAAATACAACAGTTGTAGATTGATCAATTCCATATCTTTGATTAGACCAAGATGGAACTTGATTTAGGCTCCGTGGTTGAGTCCGAGTCATTAAGATAGTCAAAATCAAAATTGATTAACCAATCGGTGTTTAAGGTAAGTTTGGTAGACTCGACCGGTGGTTTTTAATTAGGAGCTACTCGCACTGATGAGTCTTTGTCGAGTTAATGGCATATCCCTTCCATCGATCTCACTTACCTAGCCGATTTGGTCAATCATTTTTGATTGGATCATTTAATGATTCGAGTTAACCCATTTCTGTAAGAAAAATCAGTTTGACTGATGTAGGTGCCTCCTTAACCGGTTTGAATCTAATTCTTTATAATCTGACTTGGTGAAGTCAGTGGAAGAATTTAGGTTAACTGGATCTTCTTATCTATCCTAATTTAATCCTCTAAAATTATTAGGTCCTTAAAATGAAATAGTTATGGGGATAACTAGGTCATAGCCTCTATTAAGTTAGATGATAATGAGTCCAATGTTTCGATAGTCATTGGAGGCGCCACACGCCTGGTGCTTATCGGGCATTGAAATTGTCATTTGATATATGATGAGTCGAGTGTACCTTCAATAGGTGGTCAGGTGGGCCGAGCCATACTCGGGCTTGGTCATCTATTAGTTGATTACACGGAACCCTATCATTTAATGGTTGGACCTAACCAGAATTTTCGATGGAGGCACCACACGCCTGCCAAAGAGACTGGGGCAAAATTATCACTAGAAATTGTTTGGTGAAACAATTGGTTCAGAACCTACCAATAGGTGCATATAGGTTGGCCGAGCCACACTCGGGCCCATATGCGATCAATTGGGTTCTAGTGCTCACTAAAGATTTAAGTGTAATTCTTTGAATTTGAGGTAGAGGCTACAAATTTGTATAAAATAGTGAGAGGACCTTTAGACTAAAGTCCAAGTCTTTAGGGTATTGTCAATTCATATATTGATAGCCGATTTTCTTTTTATGCAGAAATGACCACTAGTTTATCACTTCGTTCATTGTTGGATAATGACAAGTTGACTAAACCCAATTTCAACAACTGGCTTAGGAAACTTAAGATTGTGCTAGAGCATAAACAGATCCTTTATGTGATAACGGATCCAGCACCTGAGTAGCCTGTTACTAATGCACGGGGTGCGGTCAGAGAAACTTATCAGAAGTGGCTCAGTGACCGTATCACTGTCTGATGCATTATGCTTGCTGCAATGAGTGACGAGTTCAGTCGCCGGTTCAAGAACGCCCAGCCCGAAGAAATCGTTCAAGTGTTGAACGAATCTTTTGGCACTTCCGACGACGTTGAAAGGCACAAGACTAGTTGTGCTATTTTCAGCGCACGGATGAAGGATGGGGCATCGGTGACTGATTATGTATTGTACATGATTGAGTTGATCGAGCGCTTGAGCACTCTCGGTTTTTCCCTTTATGATCAATTGGAAAAAGATGCTATACTGAACTCTCTTCTTAGTTCGTACCGCCCTTTTCTCACCAACTTTCGTATGACGAAATCGGTAGTAAATTATCACCAATTGTTGGGTTTACTACAAACTTTGAGAAGGATCACCAACTCCTAAAAGGGTCAGTAAATTTAGTGGGAGGTTCGTCCAAGGATCGTGGTCCCTTTAAGAAAGGAAAAGAAAAAGGTGCATCGTGTTGAGCAAAGTTAGACTAAGAAGAAGAAGGCTGATTAGAGTATGGCAGAGTGCTTCTGCTGTAAGAAGCAAGGGCATTGGAAGAGGAACTATCCTCAGTGCATTGTCTCTCTTGACCCGAACATGCCAAAGAAAAAGATGCAATCAGTTGCAGATCAAGGTACTTATATGATAACACCTTGTAATTTTTCAATATATGATAATTCGACCTGGGTATTGGATACTGAAAGTCCTTTTAATATTTGTAATTCGTTGCAGGGACTATAGGTCAGTGAAAGATTTGAAGAAAGCGAAAGGTTCCTAAATATTGGAGATGGAAGATCAGTTCTAGTTCTAGCTTTAGGGATTCTGAAACTTGTATTCAATTCTCAAATAATAGTTTTAAGTGACTGTCACTTTTGTCCTTCTTTTCTATTGAATGTAATTTCTGTAGGCCTTTTGGCCATGAACGGTTATAAGATTTCAATAAAAAAAAAATTACTGTAATATCGTTATGAATGGTGTTACTGTAATGCATAGACAATTGAGTAATGGGATTTACATATTATCACAGCCTGTTCATGTAATGTACAAGTCCAATAAGTGCCCTAGAATAGATAATATCACGGATGTTTACCTTTGGCATCATAGGCTAGGTCATATTAACAAGAACATGATGAACAGGTTAAATAAAAAGGGAATCCTCATTGTTAATGATTGTGAATCATTAACAACCTATGAATCATGCCTTTTTGGAAAGATGACCAAGTCACCTTTTACTGAAAAAGCTGAATGAGCTAATGACTTATTGACCCTAGTACATTCTGATGTATGTGGGCCAATGAGCACAAATGCTAGAGGCGGATATGCATATTTCATTACTTTCACAGACGACCTTTCGAGATATGGTTATGTCTATTTAATGAGATGTAAATCTGAAACATTTGAAATGTCCAAATTGTATCGTAATGAAGTAGAAAAACCAACTGGAAAGAGTATTAAAACTCTTCGATCAGATCGGGGGGTGGGGGGGTGAATACCTTTCCAATAAGTTTTTGACATATCTGGAAGAGAATGGGATTCTTTCCCAATGGACTCCTCCTGGTACACCGCAGTATAACGACGTGTCAGAAAGGAGAAATCAAACTCTATTAGATATGGTTCGATCCATGATGGGGTTTGCTGATCTGCCCATATCCTTTGGGGGATATACACTTGAGTCAGCCTGTTATATACTTAATAAGGTTTCAAGTAAATCTGCGAATAAAATACTACATGAGATGTGGACGGGATGAAAATCGGTACTCTCTCACCTTAGGATTTGGGGGTGTCCGGCGTACGTCAAACGTTTGAAGACAGACAAACTTAAACCCAAGTCTGACAAATATTTCTTTGTCGGTTACCCTAAAGAAACTAAAGGATATTATTTCTACCTTGCTGAAGAACAAAAGTTGTTCATAAGCAATAGAGCTGTTTTCTTAGAGAAAGAATTACTTAGTGAAGGAACTAATAGCTCTAATGTTGAACTTAGGAAAGTTCAACATGTAGAAGATCCGACACCATCCACTGAACCAATTGAGTCGGATTTGATTAGATCAGATCCAGAACCTATCTTAGATGCATCATTAAGGCGATCAGGTAGAGTACCACGTCAGCTGGACAGATACTATGGTTTCTTAGTTCGGGACGGGGATCCTGTTGAACTTGATGAAAACGATGAGGATCCGATCATCTACATGGATGCAATGCAGAGGTATGACTCTGATGCATGGCTTGGAGCCATGCAATCCGAAATGGAATCCATGAAGGTCAATGATGTATGGACATTAGTTGATCCACCCGAAGGGATTAAACCCATAGAGTGTAAGTGGATTTTCAAAAGAAAATGGGGCGCAAACGGAAAGGTAGACCTATAAATTCCGTCTGGTTGCCAAAGAATATCGTCAGCATTATGGTATTGACTATGACGAGACGTTTTCTCCTGTGGCAATGCTCAAATCCATTCGGATTATGCTTGCGATAGCAGCACACTTAGATTATGAAATCTAGTAAATGAATGTAAAGACCGTTTTTCTAAATGAAGATTTAGAAGAGGAGGTGTATATGATGCAATCTGAAAGTTTTATATCTACAGATGAGTCTAAGGTGTGCAAGCTTCAAAAATTCATTTATGGATT
Source organism: Phoenix dactylifera (assembly GCF_009389715.1). Taxonomy (NCBI): domain Eukaryota; kingdom Viridiplantae; phylum Streptophyta; class Magnoliopsida; order Arecales; family Arecaceae; genus Phoenix; species Phoenix dactylifera. The sequence goes on along the minus strand of NW_024068125.1, from coordinate 119,311 downwards.
AAAGCAAGCTTCACGGAGTTGGAACATACGATTTGATAAGGTGATCAAATCGTATGGCTTCATTAAGAATGAAGAGGAACCTTGCATTTATAAATGGGCAAATGGTTCAGTTATTATATTTCTTGTTTTGTATGTGGATGACATTCTTCTAATCAGAAATGACATTCCTGCATTACAAGGAATAAAGGTTTGGCTATCATCTCAATTTGCCATGAAGGATTTGAAAAAAGCATCTTACATCCTAGGGATGAAGATTTATAGAGATAGATCCAGAAGATTGCTTGGATTATCCCAATCCACATACATTGATATTATACTAAAGAGGTTCAGTATGATTAATTCCAAGAAAGGCTATCTTCCGATGGGCCATGGAATTAACCTCTCTAAGAGGGATTGTCTGACAACCCCTCAAGAAAGAGAGAGTATGGATAGAATTTTATATGCTTCAGCAGTGGGATCTGTAATGTATGCCATGACATGTACTAGACCAGATGTGGCATACTCACTAGGAGTAGTGAGCAGAAACCAGTCTGATCCAGGTAGCAACCACTAGAAGGTTGTAAAAACTATCCTTAAGTATTTGAGAAATACTAAAGACCAGTGGCTTGTCTACGGTGATTCTGACTTAAAACTTGAGGAATTTATCGATTCAAGTTTTCAGTCAGATCAAGATGATAGCAAGAGTGTGTCGGGATATATCTTTACTTTTAAGGGTGGGGCCATCTGCTGGAAGAGTTCCAAGCAGCATACAATGGCAGATTTTACATATGAAGCAGAATACATCACAGCATCTGATGCCGCCAAGGAAGGTATATGGTTGCGGAAGTGTTGGGAAACCCGCCAATGCCGCAGAAAAATTTCAAAAATTTCAGATGCAGCGGAAGAGGCATGCGCGGGATCAACCGTTCATTGCATGAACGTTGTTTAAAACCGTTCGTAGATAGATAAGGATTAAAAACTTTTTAAAAATATTAGAAGATCAGATCTTCACCTTGTGTGGGTAGATGATCACCGCAAACTGATGATCGTGGTTTTTGGATGAAGGTTCGCTTGAAGCCGTTCAAGTGCCCGGCCTCTACGGGTATCCACACGAAGCAGGAACCGATCCAAGCTTTCTATCTCCCCGGGGTGCTAGCTTCCTTGCAGAGATAACTTTTGATGGCTGATGTCCTCCCTTTTAATCAATCCTTGATTGTGCTTGGGAGGAGGAAGAAGAAGGATGAAGAGAGGAAGAAGATCAAAGCCCCTGCAGCCTTCTTTCTTTTCCCTGCGTTGGAAGAAGGAAGGGAAGAGGACGAGGCCGCCAACACCTTGGACTCTTTTTCCCTTACTTGCGGCTGAAGACCAAGAGGAGGAAGGGGCCACGGCACAAGGAGGAGGAAAGGAGGAATTAGCTCTAGGGTTTGGCCTTTTGATCCTTATAAAGTCATATGAAGCTCCTACCTTTTAGGAGCTTCATTATATTCCTTTTAAGAACCAAGAGGAGGGGCGCACGCCCCTCTTCTTTTCTCTTGGATTTCGGCCAAGCCCTCTTCCTAACCCCTCATCACGCACGCCCCCACTTGATCTAATCAAGTGGGGCGTGGGTCCTAACTCTAGGTGATTCAATCCTCTTCCAAAGAGGATTGGGTGCATTTGTTTTCCTTCAAATCCTAATCCAATTAGGATTTGTTTGAATTATGACTTAATTGAACCATTCAATCCCAATCAAATTAGGAGTCATCATAATTCATTAGATTAATAATTAATTAGGACTTAGGAGATCCTAATCCAATTAGGACTTATTTAATTTTATCCTAATCCAATTAGGACTCTAATTTGAATCCGAAGTCCTAATCCGATTAGAACTCTGGGAATCCTACTCTAAGTAGGAATTCAAATTTAATTCAAAAACTCCTAATCTGATTAGGATTGTAGGAATCTTACTCCAAGTAGGAATCCTAGTCCTACTCCAAATAGGATTCCCAGTCCTAATCCAATTAGGATTCTAGGAATCCTACTCGAAGTAGGATTTGTATTTAAGTCCATTTAATTAATTACATTATTCCTTCTTCAACTGATTATCAATCAAATTGATTACTCGTGATTCATAATCACATTTCAACCATCGGATCGGTCAATGCCTCTAGTGTGTGTGACCCCATAGGTTCTACTCTGACTAGTAGTGAGATATATTGTGATCTCTATCACAATATCATTGAAAACTCCTTTCAATGGGTCGGAACGATTCCAACTCTACTCATTAGGGTTTATCGATCATCAAGATAATCCCTATGAGTCCCACCATCCATCAGTGACACCTAGCAGCATGTAGTGGCTATCCAGCAGAATAGAATGATGAACCTCTAGGTATAGTTATCATGTGATACAGTCCTTTTATCGTGGATCCCTACAGGACGGAGGTCATGGATAACTCATCAAACCCCTTCGTCTGTCATATGTCAAGATTTATTCGACTTAAGTTCAAGAGCGGAGAACTCTTTCTCCACTGTGCAATCTGCCCCGGCCGAGGTCTTACGAACTCAGTCTTATAAATCACATAGGATCTCTCCTTATCTATCAAGGTCGATAGATTCCTTATAGGTGCATACCCTACTCCTACAGTGAACCTACTGCAGCCAATCTACATTGCATGGACCCATATGGCAAGAGATCATGTATATGTGCAGTCAAACTACAATAACCTCACTGTGAGTAGTCGAAGCATCGCAAGTCAAAGGATCAGTCACACTACTGCAACATCAAGCAAGTCACTGACGAGTGGATAGACATCCAAGTGACTTCTTGTCTTGGTCACGCTCAGTACCCTTTTTCTCTAACAAGCACCTGCACTATTACTTCAGTATCTCCACACCATGGACTCGGGTCTCGTCCATCCATAGGGAAAGTAATGTGTGCACTAATCTCATCGGATCGATCACCGTCCTCGTGATGATCCATCGATCAGGAGCGTTTAGAAATTAATCACTAATGATACATGGCTCAAATTCTCAACTCTTGAGAATATGCATCATCATCTTATTAATTCCTTGGACGGTTCATAGACACAATAATAATATGAATGAAAAAGATGCTTTTCATTTATTCAATAATACATAGTCAAGTACAAAATTATATTCCTAGAATTAACAATGTGTCAGCCAGATTGGCTTCTAGGGCATACATCTAACAATCTCCCACTTGCACTAAAGCCAATTGGTCATATATGTTAGGCCCATCTTCTCAAGGTGGGCTTCAGTCTTTTGCTGACTTAGCTATTTAGTGAATGGGTCTGCTACGTTGTAAGCGGAGTCTACTCTCTGCACCTCGACATACTTCTTCTCAACATAGTCGCGTATGAGGTGGAAGCGCCGCTCTATATGCTTGGACTTCTGATGAGACCTTGGCTCCTTAGCAAGAGCTATGGCGCCATTATTATCGCAGTAGAGTGTTATGACATCTGATGTCATCACGTCCAACTCTGCAATAAATTTCTTGAACTAGAAGCCTTCTTTAGCAGCTTCAGAGGCGGCTATGTATTCAGCTTCCATAGTAGAATCAGCAATGATCGGTTGTTTAGAACTTTTCCAATTCACCGTACCACCATTGCACAAGATCACATATCCAGATGTTGACTTCCTATCATCGATATCAGTCATTAAGTCTGAATTTGTGTACCCTTCTACCTTTAACTGTGATGATCTTCTAAAGACCAAGAATAAATCTTTAGTTCTTCTTAAGTACTTAAGAATATTCTTCACAGCTGTCCAGCATTCTTCACCTGGATTCGACTGATATGTGCTTGTGACACTCACAGCTAGGGCTATATCAGGTCGTGTACATAGCATGGCATACATGAGGCTCCCTATTGCCGATGCATAAGGAATTTTGCTCATGCGTTGAATCTCTTCAGATGTGTGGGGGCACATCTTCTTGGAGAGATGAATTCCATGCCTTAGGGGTAAGAGACCCCTTTTAGAGTTTTTCATGCTGAACCTTTTCAACACTTCCTCTATGTACATCTTCTGTGATAGGCCAAGCATCCTTTTAGATCTATCTCTATAGACCTTTATCGTCAAAATATAGGATGCTTCCCCAAGATCTTTAATGGAGAACTCTTTTGACAACCAGACCTTGACCGAGATTAGCATGGGAATATCATTCCCTATCAGGAGGATGTAGTCCACGTACAGTACGAGAAACACGATAGCACTCCCACTAACCTTCTTATAGACACATAGTTCCTCTTCGTTTTTGATGAAATCAAATGTTTTGATTGCGTCATCGAAACGAGTGTTCCAACTCCAAGATGCTTGCTTTAGTCCATAGATGGACCTTTGCAGCTTGCAGACCTTGTGATCTCCATCACTAGAAGTGAAATCCAAAGGCTGTTCCATATAGATATCTTCATCAAGATATCCATTCAGGAAAGCAGTTTTCACATCCATCTGCCAGATTTCATAATCAAAGCAATGTTCGGATGGATTTTAGCATGGCTACAGATGAAAAGGTCTCCTGATAGTCAATGCCTTTGCGTTGACTATACCCTTTCGCCACTAGCCTTGCTTTATAGGTCTCTACCTTTTCATCCGAACTTATCTTCCTTTTGTAGATCCATTTGCATCCAATAGGTACAATACCTTCTGGTGGATCTACTAAGGTCCAGACTTGGTTGGAATGCATGGAGTCTAACTCTGACTTCATAGCTTCCAACCATTTCTTGGAATTGATATCAGATATCGCCTCGTCGTAGGTTTTGAGATCCTGTGTGTGATCCCTATCTCCCACTGTGAATATTTCTTCGGTATCCTCTTCTAGTATACCTAAGTATCTATCGGGAGGATGGGAGACCCTACTAGATCTGCGAGGTGGTTGAGGGACATCGTGTACTGGCTTTGTATGAATGGGTTTGGTAGGATCCATGACTCGTTGCTTTTCAGAGACTTTCTCTTCAAGCTCAATTTTCCTCCCACTGCCTCTATCAAGGATAAACTGGTTTTCCAAGAAGATGGTGTGTCAGCTCACAAACACATTGTGATCCTCTGAGACGTAAAAATTGTATCCTAATGATTCTTTAGGATATCCTATAAAATGAGCACTTATGGTCCTAGTCTCTAGCTTGTCCGCCTGTAGTCTTTTGACGTGGGCCGGACATCCCCAAATCTTGAGATGACCAAGACTTGGTTTCTTACCATGCCATATCTCATACGGTGTGGTAGGAACGGATTTAGAGGAAACTCTATTCAGTAGATATACTGCGGTAAGTAAGGCATCTCCCCAAAGAAATATAGGTAAATCAGTGAAGCTCATCATGGACCGGACCATATCCAATAGAGTCCGATTTCTTCTCTCTGACACCCCATTGAGTTGAGGTGTAACCGGAGTAGTCCATTGTGAGACTATGCCATTGTCCTTGAGATAGTCCCGGAATTCTCCACTAAGGTATTCTCCTCCTCGATCTGATCGAAGAGCCTTAAGAGGTTTTTCAGTTTGTTTTTCTACTTCATTTCTGAACTCTTTGAACTTTTCAAAAGATTCAGATTTGTGCCTCATAAGATACACATACCCATACCGTGAATAATCATCGGTAAAGGTAATGAAGTACGAATAACGTCCCCTGGCTTGCACATCGAATGGGCCACACACATCTGTGTGTACCAGGATAAGTATTTCAGTGGTCCTCTCCCCATGTCCTACAAAGGACAATCTAGCCATTTTTCCTTGAAGATAGGACTCACAAACTAGATATGACTCGGAAGTCAATGAGCCGAGAAGCCTATCTTTATCCATTTTGTTCATTCTGTCCTCTCCAATATGGCCAAGCCTGAGGTGCCACAAATATTTTTGGTTTATCTCATTCCTGGATCTCTTGGATCCTTTGGCACTCATTTCTTGCTCAGACACATTTACAGATACATCCATATGCAAATATAGAGACTGTCAATCATAAAACCACGTGCGACTATTTTATTTCTGAAATAAATAGAATAGCAGTCTTTGTCAAATGTAAAAACATGACCTTCCTGTTCTAGACATGAAACAGAAATCAAATTTCTGCTAGCAGCAGATACATAATAGCAGTCTCTATGTAATAAACTAAAACCAGACGGTAGTCGCAGATGGTAGGTGCCCACAGCCACAGCAGCAACTTTTGCCCCGTTGCCAACCTGAAGGGTTACCGCACCTTCCACCAGCCTTCTACTATCCTTTAGACCCTACATGGTAGTGCACAAATGAGCACTAGAACCAGAATCTATAACCCAACTAGAAGTATAAGAAACCGTTAGATTAGTTTCAATTATGAGCAAGTCTATACCTTCTGAAGGTGTGTCACCTTTCTTGTTCTTCAGGCTCTCGAGGTATGAAGGACAGTTTCTCTTCCAGTGACCGTCGACATTGCAGTGGAAACATTTTTCTTTGTCATTAGCCTTTTTCTTTTGAACTTCCTTCTTTGGCTTCTTATCTTTTTTCTGCTTCTTAGCAGGCTTCTTTTTCTTCCAAGTAAACTTTCTTTTGGAACCAGAAGTCAACTCAGCAGCAAGGATATTGCCCCTTGAACCTTTCAAGGCTCCCTCAGCAGTTACCAACATATTTATCAGTTCAGTCTTAGTGCATTCAATCTTATTCATGTGGTAGTTTACTATAAACTGACCAAATAAATCAGATAGGGATTGAAGGATCAGATCTACTTGCAATTCCTTGTGCATGTTCATACTGAGCTTCTCAAGCTCCTCTAGGTCCTTGATCATAGTCAGACCGTGATCATGAACAGACTGCCTCTCGCGCATCTTTGCTTTGAAGAGCCTCTTGGACACTTCAAAACGAGTTGTGCGACTCTGCTCACCATACAACTCTTGCAGGTGTGCCAGTATGTCCCTAGCAGTCTTTATATTTTTATGGTGGCATTGTAGTTCATTGGACATGGATGCCATGATATAGCACTTGACTCTGATGTCATCATCCGTCCACTTTTGATGCATCACACGCTGATCATCAGTAGGACGTGCTGGTAGTCTAGGGATATCATTTTCGAGTATGTAGCTACGTTTCTCACAATTCAAAACAATTTTGAGGTTTCTAAGCCAGTCCTTGTAATTGGTTCCAGTCAGTCGGTTGGTCTCAAGAATACGGGTCAAAGGATTGAAGCTGACATTGTATCAGTAGAGAGTAAAGATTCTAGTTAGACTTTGTACTTGATCTTTAATTTGTTCTAGAGTCTTTTAGAACAAATGTGCCTCCCACTATTTTCTCAAATCCCTTACACTCTTCTGGTAAAAAAACGGAAATCCTACGCGACTAGGATTTCTAGTAGGTACTGCGGTCTCACCAATCTACATGGCACCTCACCTAACAGTTATTGGTGACACATGGATGGATGAGTGTACAACTCTTGTACAATGCTCAACTTGGTCTCTAAGCCATGAAGACCTCACCTAACAGTTATTGGTCCCATTTCTTAGTTAAGTCAGACCCACCGTATAACCGTAGAAATAAAGTCATCATTGGGTCCTCACTTAACAGTTATTGGTGCCCAACCCCATCTTTACCCTACAACATCTCATGTGATAGAGAGGTCCAGCCCCCCGATGCAACTTGCCCACTGTATTCAGCCGAGACAAATCAACATCAGAAAGATCTTAGCAGCTCTACTACAGTGGAAGACCTATTGACTTAATATTGGTTAATCAGGTCTTAGTGTTTGCAACTTGAGCTCTTCATAAGAGGTAATCGAACAATTAGCCAGGTAAGCAGGTGGGAGGCTCTCCTTACTCAGAGAGTAAGGCCTAATTAAGTAACCACCTTTCATGCTTTCCTAGACACCAATTAGATCAATTAATCTAATATGACTTGCTCATGTTGGTTCACTCTCGACTTGATTGAGGAGGTTTTTAATTTAGGTCTCAATTGGGTTTGTTACATCACATGTAAACCTATCTACCCCGCTCTCATTCACATCACATGCAAACAGCACATCACAGGCAGTTATAATCACAGCATCAAATAAAGCTAAACTTTAAATAGGTGATGATCATGGATTCTAATTAGGTCGTATTACAAGCACATGCACGTCAATCGATCGATTGGTCTTCAACTCTTGAATTGGTTCCAAGCCTCCTTGATTCGATCCTTGATCAACTCTTGATCCCATCGCCATCAACTGCTTAGATCGCCATTCATCTCATGCCTTGTCTTCAACTTGATCGTTGACGTACATCACATCACAGAAATACAACCAGATGTAAAATAAAAATAATAATAAATTACATCTCCTTTTAGGAGGCACGCAAGCCTCTCAAAATATCAAATAAGATGCATGCAAGCATCTGAAAAATTACATGACATTACAGATCACATCGCAGGTCATTACATTTGATACCAAAAGGGTTTGAATCCTATGATCATCACCACATGCAGCAATTATAATTTTCAGATCTGAAATCTAATTGATTATCTCATGACATAGGTTGCTGATCATGCTAATCATGATTCTAAACTTTGTAATCCCATTAACAATACAATTAGAATCATCTTTTTATCACATAAAAATCAGCATGCAAAAATCAGCACCCTAGAAAAAATCTGCATGCAGAAAATTTTCAGCATGCATAATCATTTAAATTTCAGATCTAATAAGCCTATTAATAATCAATCCTTGCCTTAATCTACGATGCCTAGGCTCTGATACCACTGTTGGGAAACCCGCCCATGCCACAGAAAAATTTCAAAAATTTCAGATGCAGCGGAAGAGGCATGCGCGGGATCAACCGTTCATCGCATTAACGTTGTTTAAAACCGTTCGTAGATAGATAAGGATTAAAAACTTTTTAAAAATATTAGAAGATCAGATCTTCACCTTATGTGGGTAGATGATCACCGCAAACTGATGATCGTGGTTTTTGGATGAAGGTTCGCTTGAAGCCGTTCAAGGGCCCGGCCTCTACGGGTATCCACACGAAGCAGGAACCGATCCAAGCTTTCTATCTCCTCGGGATGCTAGCTTCCTTGCAGAGATAACTTTTGATGGCTGATGTCCTTCCTTTTAATCAACCCTTGATTGTGCTTGGGAGGAGGAAGAAGAAGGATGAAGAGAGGAAGAAGATCAAAGCCCCTGCAACCTTCTTTCTTTTCCCTTCGTTGGAAGAAGGAAGGGAAGAGGATGAGGCTGCCAACACCTTGGACTCTTTTTCCCTTACTTGCGGCTGAAGACCAAGAGGAGGAAGGGGCCACGGCACAAGGAGGAGGAAAGGAGGAATTAGCTCTAGGGTTTGGCCTTTTGGTCCTTATAAAGTCATAGGAAGCTCCTACCTTTTAGGAGCTTTGTTGACCCCCTAATGGATTTTGATGAATACAAAACACTAGAGTATAATTCCATTTATCTTAACAATTTAATTGAGGAATTCATGTGATTAATTGAGAATATTGTTAAGAAATGTCTAGGCAAGTTCCCATAATTTTTATGAATTTATTGAAGAATATTTCGAGTTAAAGAAAACAGATCAGGGACAGCCGAGACGTCTCCGGATAGTTTCAGAGACGTCTCTGGCACAAACAGGAAGAACTGGGACACTTGGAGACGTCCCCGGCACCTGCCGAGTCGTCCCCGCGCTAGCGGAGTCGACTCTCTCAGTAGCAGAGTCGACTCTCTCAGTGGCGGCAGAAAGGCAATTTTCAAGAGATATGCGCGAGACGTCCCCACTGTACGCGGAGTCGTCCCCGCAAGTAAAAAGGAGACTTTCCGAGTCGTCCCCAAGATAGCAGAGACGGCTCTCTCAGGATTTTCCAGAAAATGGTTTTTTCGGTGATAAGGAAGCGGAGTCGACCCTGAGACAGCGGAGTCGTCCCCATGCATAAAGTGCAAACAAGTCGAGACATCCCCTGAAGGAGCGGAGTCGACTCTCTCAGGGAATTCCAGAGGACATGTTTTTCAGAGATAAAGAAGTGGAGTCGTCCCCAAAGTAGCGGAGTCGTCCCCATTCAAAAAGTACAAACAAGCCGAGACGTCCCCTTAAAGTACCGAGTCGACCCCAGACAACGTAAAAAGTAAAATATTGTAGCCGAGACGTCTCTCGTTGAAGCGGAGACGTCCCCGGAGCGCCTGGGACGCGACTGACAGCTTTTCAGGTTTGGTTTGAATTTCAAATCTTTTTTACTTTGTCTCTAACGGCTATATTTGCTTTTTTGGGCTATAAAAGGGACCTCTTAAGTGCTTCTCAACAACTCTTCACCAACCCAAAGCTAGATCATTCAAGAGAGAAGTAAGAAAGAAAAGTTCAAGGGAGTGAGTGCATTCAAGTGAAGAAATCAAGTGTTTTCAAGCTTTCCAAGTGATTTCAAGCTCAACCTCTCTCGTACGCTCGGGATTCAAAGCTCACACTCAACCCTACGCGGTCCACATCGGAAGAATCAACATTTCTTACGCTTCCAACGGCAAAAGGATTCTTCCGGGTTCTATTGTTCATAATTGTCATATTTGCTTTTTAGAGCTTTACTTTTTCTTTGTAAACTCTTTCATTGTGGTGCTTGTTCCAGTCAAGGGACTTGGAACAAGGAAAAGGCGTCCCAAGCCTAAGTGAAATTGGGGGTTTTAGGGTTTGTTGTGAGCCCGGTGTAAAACAACGAGTTGGGTAGTGAACTCGCAAAACTACCGTACTGTAATCTTGGATTATAGTGGAAATTCCCAAAGGTGATTTGGGGAGTGGATGTAGGAGCAGTGGAAGCTCCGAACCACTATAAAACCTTGTGTTTGCGATTGACCTTTCTCATTCCTCCTTCTTTACTTTAGTGCATATATTCGTGTGTTTTATTTTTAATTAGTCAAAAGCTTTTAAAACACCCAATTCACCCCCCTCTTGAGTGACCATCTCTGGGCAACAAGTGGTATCAGAGCGGGTGCTCTGTGTATTTCTTGAAAGACCTAACCGTCTTAGCCAAAGATCTAGATGGCAACACCCTTTAACAATGTTCCTGCCGAGGGGCAAGCAACCAATAGACCTCCACTCTTCAATGGGACAAATTATACCTATTGGAAGACTAGAATGAGAATCTTCATTCAAGCACAAGACTATGCCTTGTGGAGGGTTATAGTCAAGGGACCACAAGAACCATCACACATGGTTAATGGCATTCGAGTTCCCAAACCTGAGGAGGATTGGGATGAGAATGATGATAGGATGGCTCAACTTAATTCTAGAGCCATGAACTCATTATTTTGTTCTCTAGATGTAAATGAGTTCAATAGAGTCTCCACATGTACTTCCGCTAAGGAAATATGGGATAGGCTTGAAGTTACCCACGAGGGTACAAATCAAGTCAAAGAGTCTAAAGTGAACATTCTAGTTCACAAGTATGAGTTGTTTAAGATGGAACCCAATGAAACCATCACATGCATGTTTACTCGCTTTACCGATATAATTAATGGTCTAAAGAGTTTGGGTAAATCTTATACTAACCCGGAACTTGTGAGTAAAATTTTCAGGTCTTTGCCGAAAGCATGGGAAGCAAAGGTCACGGCGATCGTAGAAGCCAAAGACCTCAACACTTTGGGATTAGAACAACTACTGGGCTCATTGATGACGCATGAGCTCACAATGAAGCAACATGAAGAAGAGTTGCCGAAGAAAAGGACAATCGCACTCAAGGCTACCTCCAGTGTGTGTGAAGAAGAGAGTAGTGAGAGTGAAGAAGAAAGCCAAGATGAGGACTTGGGTTTGATAGTAAGGAAGTTTAAGAAATTCATGAGAAGAAAGAAACCTTTCCCAAGAAAGAAATTTGGAGGGAGAAATGATTGGGAAAAAGAAAAGGAAAAAGAAAGAGATCCAATCATATGCTATGATTGCAAGAGACCGGGACACGTTCGTTCCAAATGCCCTCAACAAAAGAAGTATTTTGGAAAGGAGAAGAAGAAGGCATTGAAGGCAACATGGGATGATAGTGACACATCATCCTCCGAGGAAGAGAAGGAAAAGACCGCCAGTTTGTGCTTCATGGCGTTCGAAGACGACGAGGTATGTCAAAACCCAACTATAAATTTTACTTTAGAAGAATTATATGAAGCTTTTCAAGAACTTATGGGTGATTGTAGTATGTTAGGAGCAAAGAATAAAGAGTTAAAAGCCTCCAATCAAAAACTAAAGGAAATTTTGAAAACCTATTAATTGAAAAGGAGAGCGTTAAAAATATTAACACTACTAACCTAGAAATCAAAAATTCAAAACTTAGCATTGAAAATGAAAAGGCAAAAACACTAATTAAGGAATTAAATCTAAAAGTAAATTCCCTACTCGATAATAATACCTCACTTGCACAAAATGTTGAATCCCTTAAAAAAGATAAGGAAGAACTAGTTAAAGAAAATTTGAATCTTAAGAATGAGGTACATAAGTACAAACCAATTGTTGAAAAATTCACACAAAGCTCTGAAAAATTAAATCTTATTCTTTCAAATCAAAGAGCTGTTTTCAATAAAGCCGGATTAGGATATAAAACTAACACACAACAAAAATACCTAAAGAATTTCTTTGTAAAAGCAAAAAATGTAAAAACTGAAAAACCTACATGCTTTCATTGTGGAAAGAATGGACATAAAGCCTACTCTTGTATTCAAAGAAAGATCCAAACTAACAAGAGTACATTTGTGAAAGCTAAAAACATAACTAAAGTATGGGTGCCTAAGGGAACCAACCACACTAACCACGAAGGACCCAAGAAAACTTGGGTACCTAAGAGCTTCAGATGATCATTTTGCAGGTATGCCTTGCAGCCGGAAACAAAAAGAGAATGTGGTATCTTGATAGTGGTTGCTCAAGGCATATGACCGGTGACAAGAGTCTCTTCGTCACCTTGGAATCAAAAGAAGGAGGAGTAGTCACATTCGGAGACAATGCTAAAGGTCAAATCATTGGTGTTGGTAAAATCTCCATATCACCCTCCTCATTTATTGATAATGTATTGTTAGTTAATGGACTAAAACATAATTTATTAAGTATAAGTCAATTTTGTGACAAGGGATTTAAAGTATCATTTGAATCATCACTATGCATAATTAGTAGTCCAATTGATAATGAGATCATACTCACAGGACATAGGCATGGAAATGTTTACATGGTAGATCTTGATGATCTCACCATGAAGGATGGCCAATGTCTTGTAGCCATGAATCCCAAAGTCAATGAGACTAGTTGGTTATGGCATCGTAGGTTAGGGCATGCTAGCATGGATTTAATCTCAAAATTAATTACAAAGGATCTAGTCAAAGGACAACCAAAATAGACTTTGAAAAGAATAAAATTTGTGCTGCATGTCAATTAGGGAAACAAACAAGAAGTTCTTTCAAGTCTAAGAACATAGTCTCAACATCAAAACCCTTAGAACTAATTCACATGGATTTGTTTGGACCCACTAGAACTGCTAGTCTAGGGGGTAAGAAATTTGGTCTTGTAATTGTTGATGATTTTTCACGTTTTACATGGGTTTCAATTCTTGCACACAAAGATGAGTCCTTCCCGCTTTTATCAAGTTTCATAATAGGGTTTCAAATGAACTCAATCTTAAACTAAAAGCAATTAGGAGTGATCATGGTACCGAGTTTGAAAATCAGTATTTTAAAAAATTTTGTGAAGAAAATGGTATCAATCACAACTTCTCGGCACCTAGGACACCCCAACAAAATGGGGTGGTAGAAAGGAAGAATCGCACACTAGCAGATATGGCTCGTACCATGTTGTGCGAATCGGATCTACCAAAGTATTTTTGGGCTGAAGCAATAAATACTTCATGTTATATCTTAAATCGTGCTTTAGTTAGATCCATCTTAAAGAAAACACCTTATGAGTTGATAAAAAGTAAGAAACCTAATATAAGTTATTTTCATGTTTTCGGTTGTCGATGCTTTATTTTGAACAATGGAAAGGACAATCTAAGTAAATTTAGTGCTAAATCAGATGAGGGGATCTTCTTAGATTATTCCTCATCTAGTAGAGCATACAGGGTCTTCAACAAGAGAACTCTCGTTGTTGAAGAATCCATTCATGTTGTTTTTGATGAAACTAATGGAGATTCTTCTAGAAAAGAAGAAGATGGTGATGTAGGTATACTTGAAGACCAAATGAAGGAACTCTCCACTCAAGACAAACAACATGAGGATGAGATCAAAAAAGATACAAATCAGCAAGATGAAGAAGATCAACCTCCATCAAAAAATCAAGATCTTCCCAAAGAATGGAGTTATGCACATGGTCATCCAAAGGATCTAATCCTTGGTGATCCTTCACAAGGTATAAGAACTAGATCCTCTTTAAGAAACACTAGTAATTATCTTGCTTTCGTTTCACAAATAGAGCCTAAATCACTAGAAGAAGCTGAAAAAGATGATAATTGGATGAATGCTATGCAAGAGGAATTAAACCAATTCGAAAGAAATGAAGTTTGGACTCTAATGAAAAGACCCCCTAATGTTTCAATCATAGGCACCAAGTGGGTGTATAGAAATAAACTAGATGAAGATGGAATAGTAATAAGAAACAAAGCTAGGCTAGTGGCCAAAGGATATAATCAGGAGAAAGGATTAGATTTTGATGAAACTTTTGCTCCTGTTGCTAGGTTAGAGGCTATTAGACTACTTTTAGCATATGCATGCTTCATGGATTTTAAACTCTATCAAATGGATGTAAAAAGTGTATTTTTAAATGGTTATATAATGGAGGAAGTTTATGTAGGACAACCTCCAGGTTTTGAAAATCACTTACAGCCAGATTATGTGTATAAATTGCATAAAGCATTGTATGGCCTTAAGCAAGCCCCTAGGGCATGGTATGAAAGATTAAGTAATTTCCTAATTGAAAACAAATTTAAGAGAGGAAATGTAGACAAAACCCTCTTTATTAAAAGAAAAGAAAATGACTTATTGCTTGTACAAATTTATGTGGATGATATAATTTTTGGTGCTACTAATGACAGTCTTTGTCAAGAGTTTGCCAAGCTTATGCAGGGAGAATTTGAAATGAGCATGATGGGTGAGCTCAACTTCTTCCTTGGGCTGCAAGTAAAACAATCAAAGGAAGGCATCTTCATCAGTCAGTCCAAGTATATCAAAGAAATATTGGAGAAATTCAAGATGAAGGATGCAAAAGAAATCAGCACACCCATGGGCTCAAGTTGCAAGCTTGACAAAGATGAAAAAGGTAAAAGTATAGACTGCAAATTGTACAGAGGTATGATAGGCTCTTTACTTTATCTTACTGCCAGTAGACCAGATATATTATTCAGTGTTTGTATGTGTGCTAGATACCAAGCATGTCCTAAGGAATCACACTTGCAAGCTGTCAAGAGAATTTTTAGATATCTAGTAGGGACATCTAATATAGGCTTATGGTATTCTAAACAATCTGACATAAACTTAATTGCCTATTCCGATGCTGATTTTGCCGGGTGCAAACTCGACAGAAAAAGCACAAGTGGCACATGTCAATTCTTGGGTGCCAATTTGGTTTCTTGGTTTAGCAAGAAACAAAATTCAGTTGCCTTGTCCACAGCTGAGTCTGAGTACATTGCAGCTGGAAGCTGTTGTGCCCAAGTTCTTTGGATTAAGCAACAACTTGAAGACTTCGGTATCAAAATGGATAATATACCAATTAAGTGTGATAATACAAGTGCAATTAATTTAACAAAGAATCCTGTCCAACACTCTAAGTCAAAGCATATAGAGATTAGGCATCATTTTATTAGGGATCATATGCTGAAAAAGGATGTGATGATTGAATATGTATGCACTGAAAATCAATTGGCTGATATCTTTACAAAGCCCCTTTGTAAAGAAAGATTCAACTTCTTAAGGAATGCTTTGAGCTTGTATGATCCTAGCAAATGAATTGAACTTGTATTGCATTGTTTTGCTGCGCAAACTAGTAATCAACCTCAAGGTAAACATAAGTGAAAACATGAATTCATGTAAGCTAAATGACGAACTGTTTGACTTTCCGGAGGATGGTTACCCTCCCTTGGACTCTTCATGGAGATATTTTCAGAGCCTATTTCATAGGTATTCGAAATTTGGTCAAACATTCCTCATTTCAATATTAATAATTCAAAAATTATTATCAAATTATTATAGGATGTATCATTAAGGGGGAGGATCACAAACAAATTCACTCTAAGTTTATCAAAAGAGATCATGTTGATTAGGGTGATTAAACAAAAATTGGGAGAAGATAGAATTTAGTCTGAAATTTTTCAGCGCCGGAGACGTCTCTGGCAAATCGCAGAGACGTCCCCCCAGGGGAGACGTCTCGCCTTAGTCGCGGAGACGTCTCGGGGACCGAATGAGGGCTTTTAAAATAGGTCGAAATAGCTCGAGCCGACCCGAGCTTTCTCCTTCATCCCCGACCAAAACGAAAAACCCTAGCCTCCATTTGCTCTCCACCTCAAACCCTAGCCTCCGTTTGCTCTCCATCACAAACCCTAGCATCCATGGCACCAAAGAAGGCTAGGACGACCCGTGGAAGGCGACCTAGGGCAGCGGCCGACGGTGAGGAACGGCGGGAAGAACCCTCCGCGCCGTCTCCTCCGGTTGCTCCGCCAACCACGACTATTTCCTGTGCAAATCGCACAGTCACGACCGGAAGGTACATAGATTTCTCATTTTTAGATCATGTGGGGTTCTCTATTGGAGAGAGACTCCGAGCCCAAGGGTGGGAGCACTTTTGTACCCTAAATACCTCGACCTACCCCGGCCTAGTTAGAGAACTTTTTAGCAATATGGCCTTAGGGGACCAAGGGTACACTGCATATGTCCGGAGGACATTAGTAGAAGTCAATGAAGATGTCCTATCCACTGTCTTACAAATCCCTAAGGACGGTGAGGCTCCAACCTCACATTCCCAAAGGGAATCAGCCCTAAATCTACTTTTAGGAAGAGAGGACTGCGGCCCTCTTGATGTTGTCAATTTCCAGGACCTAAATGCAGAGATGAGACTTCTTTTAAGTATTGTCAACCGGGTCCTATTTCCCAAAACCGGTCGCTTCGATTTTGTTTCGGAGCGAGATTTAGTTATAATGCATCATATCCTACTAGGGATACCCCTAAACCTCCCTAGACTTATGCTAAACTACATTGCCCTATGTCATAGGTATTCTAGGTTTAGTTTACCCTACGGCATGATCTTTACCTTAGTTTTCAAACACTTCAAAGTTCCCATTCCAACAAATGAACCTGCAAAGCCCTTGAGAAACACCGACTATTATAATGAGGGCACAATGAGAAGAATGAAATTTCATAAGATAGATGGGTCGTGGGTGAAGGTACCAAAGAGAAAAGCCCAAATCCTAGAGCCCGAGAACCCACATCATGAGTCTGATCATCACTCTCCTCCACCTAGCCACTTGGATATCCTTGATATACCCTCCAGCTCAGCTGGACCTTCCACATCCATGCCACCACCTCCTCCAGTTAGTGGGCCCTCCTTCCTGTCAGAGGATCAGATGCGCACCTTAGCATCTGCCATTTGCCAGCAGATGAGGGAGGAGATGAGATCCATGATCTCTACAGAGTTGGCCCCCATCAGAGCTTCACATGAAGGGCTTCTAAAAGAGATGAAGGATATTAGAAGTCAAATTGAAGCTACAACACAAGAAATAATGGGTGTGGGTGCCACCCAAACCATCAGATCAATAGAGCTCAAGGACAGCTTGAGGAGCATTTCCAAGAGTCTCAAAGAGCTGACAAACCAGATGGCAACGTGGGCACCTTGGTTGCCCAACTCAGAGGAAGAATTGAAATGGCAACCATAGAGTTTGAAGCACTTGTGGCAGGTTTCCACAAGTCACAGGGAGATCAATTTAAGACCCTCATGGATTCCATCAATGCATTCATAGATGCAGCTTGTAAGGTTTATGAACAAAATACAGCTGGTAGGGCCCATGAGCAACGTCGCCGATGAGGGACATTTTGCAGGCTCTTCTTTTTGTAAATCCTAGGCTGTTTTGAAACACTTTTTGTATTAGAAATCAATACTTGTAATGATTTCTTCTTTTGACTATGTACTGACTTCGAAGATTTACAATGACATATGAATGACATACAATTTCTTTTGCAACCCTGTGTACATTTCCAACTCTATATATGTAAATATGAATGTGCCTCTTGATGTGTCATAAGAATCTCATAACATACATTAAGTATTCAAATTTGGCACAACTTATCAAAGCATATGAAACAGGGGGAGCACAACCTGAATATCAAAGGGGGAGTAAAATGAATGCTGAACTCTTTAATAAAGATAACTTGAATATCCTTGAGTGGTTAATTATAATATACTATGAATTGAGTTTCAAGCACCTAATGATAATTTGTCCCCTTCATTGTTGATGACAAAAAGGGGGAGTAGATATTGAATATGGAGATATTGAAAGGGGGAGTAGATATATAGAAAGAGGATATTGAATATGGAATGCAAAATTTATAATCATACTCCAAAGTTGATTTAGAAAAGATAAAATTGAAGAATATTGACTTGATTCAAATTCAGCATCAATATTTCATTTTAACTTGATTCAAATTCAGTTGATATGCTAAAATTGCTTAAGAGCTATAAAGTTCAATCCCATGCAATTATGCACACTGTGTCTAGCTCTAATCAAAACATTATACTTGTACATCTGATCAAATACTGTGTATATGTTTAAACTTCAAATTTTTGCATATACTCAGTGTTTTGTCATCATCAAAAAGGGGGAGATTGTTGACCCCCTAATGGATTTTGATGAATACAAAACACTAGAGTATAATTTCATTTATCTTAACAATTTAATTGAGGAATTCATGTGATTAATTGAGAATATTGTTAAGAAATGTCTAGGCAAGTTCCCATAATTTTTATGAATTTATTGAAGAATATTTTGAGTTAAAGAAAACAGATCAGGGACAGCCGAGACGTCTCCGGATAGTTTCAGAGACGTCTCTGGCACAAACAGGAAGAACTGGGACACTTGGAGACGTCCCCGGCACCTGCCGAGTCGTCCCCGCGCTAGCGGAGTCGACTCTCTCAGTGGCGGCAGAAAGGCAATTTTCAAGAGATATGCGCGAGACGTCCCCACTGTACGCGGAGTCGTCCCCGCAAGTAAAAAGGAGACTTCCCGAGTCGTCCCCAAGATAGCGGAGACGGCTCTCTCAGGGTTTTCCAGAGAATGGTTTTTTCGGTGATAAGGAAGCGGAGTCGACCCTGAGACAGCGGAGTCGTCCCCATGCATAAAGTGCAAACAAGCCGAGACGTCCCCTGAAGGAGCGGAGTCGACTCTCTCAGGGAATTCCAGAGGACATGTTTTTTAGAGATAAAGAAGCGGAGTCGTCCCCAAAGCAGCGGAGTCGTCCCCATTCAAAAAGTACAAACAAGCCGAGACGTCCCCTTAAAGTGCCGAGTCGACCCCAGACAACGTAAAAAGAAAAATCATGTAGCCGAGACGTCTCTCGTTGAAGCGGAGACGTCCCCGGAGCGCCTGGGACGCGACTGACAGCTTTTCAGGTTTGGTTTAAATTTCAAATCCTTTTTACTTTGTCTCTAACGGCTATATTTGCTTTTTTGGGCTATAAAAGGGACCTCTTAAGTGCTTCTCAACAACTCTTCACCAACCCAAAGCTAGATCATTCAAGAGAGAAGTAAGAAAGAAAAGTTCAAGGGAGTGAGTGCATTTAAGTGAAGAAATCAAGTGTTTTCAAGCTTCCCAAGTGATTTCAAGCTCAACCTCTCTCGTACGCTCGGGATTCAAAGCTCACACTCAACCCTACGCGGTCCACATCGGAAGAATCAACATTTCTCACGCTTCCAACGGCAAAAGGATTCTTCCGGGTTCTATTGTTCATAATTGTCATATTTGCTTTTTAGAGCTTTACTTTTCCTTTGTAAACTCTTTCATTGTGGTGCTTGTTCCAGTCAAGGGACTTGGAACAAGGGAAAGGCGTCCCAAGCCTAAGTAAAATTGGGGGTTTTAGGGTTTGTTGTGAGCCCGGTGTAAAACAACGAGTTGGGTAGTGAACTCGCAAAACTACCGTACTGTAATCTTGGATTATAGTAGAAATTCCCAAAGGTGATTTGGGGAGTGGATGTAGGAGCAGTGGAAGCTCCGAACCACTATAAAACTTTGTGTTTGCGATTGACCTTTCTCATTCCTCCTTCTTTACTTTAGTGCATATATTCGTGTGTTTTATTTTTAATTAGTCAAAAGCTTTTAAAACACCCAATTCACCCCCCTCTTGGGTGACCATCTCTGGGCAACAAGCTTCATTATATTCCTTTTAAGAACCAAGAGGAGGGGCGCACGCCCCTCTTCTTTTCTCTTGGATTTCGGCCAAGCCCTCTTCCTAACCCCTCATCATGCACGCCCCCACTTGATCTAATCAAGTGGGGCGTGGGTCCTAACTTTAGGTGATTCAATCCTCTTCCAAAGAGGATTGGGTGCATTTGTTTCCCTTCAAATCCTAATCCAATTAGGATTCGTTTGAATCATGATTTAATTGAACCATTCAATCCCAATCAAATTAGGAGTCATCATAATTCATTAGATTAATAATTAATTAGGACTTAGGAGATCCTAATCCAATTAGGACTTATTTAATTTTAGTCCTAATCCAATTAGGACTCTAATTTGAATCTGAAGTCCTAATCCGATTAGGACTCTGGGAATCCTACTCTAAGTAGGAATTCAAATTTAATTCAAAAACTCCTAATCTAATTAGGATTGTAGGAATCCTACTCCAAGTAGGAATCCTAGTCCTACTCCAAATAGGATTCCCAGTCCTAATTCAATTAGGACTCTAGGAATCCTACTCGAAGTAGGATTTACGTTTAAGTCCATTTAATTAATTCCATTGTTCCTTCTTCAACTGATTATCAATCGAATTGATTACTCGTGATTCATAATCACATTTCAACCATCGGATCGGTTAATACCTCTAGTGTGTGTGACCCCATAGGTTCTACTCTGACTAGTAGTGAGATATATTGTGATCTCTATCACAATATCATTGAAAACTCCTTTCAATGGGTCGGAACGATTCCAACTCAACTCATTAGGGTTTATCGATTATCAAGATAATCCCTATGAGTCCCACCATCCATCAGTGACACCTAGCAGCATGTAGTGGCTATCCAGCAGAATAGAATGATGAACCTCTAGGTATAGTTATCATGTGATACAGTCCTTTTATCGTGGATCCCTACAAGACGGAAGTCATGGATAACTCATCAAACCCCTTCATCTGTCATATGTCAAGATTTATTCGACTTAAGTTCGAGAGCGGAGAACTCTTTCTCCACTGTGCAATCTGCCCCGTCCGAGGTCTTACGAACTCAGTCTTATAAATCACATAGGATCTCTCCTTATCTGTCAAGGTCGATAGATTCCTTATAGGTGCATACCCTACTCCTACAGTGAACCTACTGCAGCCAATCTACATTGCATGGACCCATATGGCAAGAGATCATGTATATGTGCAGTCAAACTACAATAACCTCACTGTGAGTAGCCGAAGCATCGCAGGTCAAAGGATCAGTCACACTACTGCAACATCAAGCAAGTCACTGACGAGTGGATAGACATCCAAGTGACTTCTTGTCTTGGTCACGCTCAGTACCCTTGTTCTCTAACAAGCACCTGCACTATTACTTCAGTGTCTCCACACCGTGGACTCGAGTCTCGTCCATCCATAGGGAAAGTAATGTGTGCAATGATCTCATCGGATCGATCACCGTCCTCGTGATGATCCATCGATCAAAAGCGTTTAGAAATTAATCACTAATGATACATGGCTCAAATTCTCAACTTTTGAGAATATGCATTATCATCTTATTAATTTCTTGGACGATTCATAGACACAATAACAATATGAATGAAAAAGATGCCTTTCATTTATTCAATAATAAATAGTCAAGTACAAAATTATGTCCCTAGAATTAACAATGTGTCATCCAGATTGGCCTCTAGGGCATACATCTAACAGGAAGTTCATCACTGAGCTTGGAGTGACCCCTCCATTGATGGTCCAGTGACTGTATTTTGTGACAACACTGGAGCCATAGCTCAAGCAAGAGAACCCAAAGCACATCAGCGGATCAAGCATATTCTATGTCGCTACCACCTGGTTCGAGAGATCGTCGAACGAGGTGACATTGATCTTCAGAAGATTGATACAAAAGAAAATCTGGCTGACCCATTTACCAAAGTCCTCGGCATCAAAGAGTTCAATGAACACAAGTCGAAGATGGGTATTAGATGTTGTCCGATTTCTATTTACCTAAAAATATGCTAAACAAATCGTTGTTAGAACTGACAAACAAAGTTTAAATTAATTTTACTCTTACCTGTTCTACTCAAAGAATAGTGGTCGTAAGAGGTCGATCCACAAGGAGGCGATTGGAGTTGCATAAAAATTAAAATGTTCACTTGGATTCAAAATCGATTTTTGAATAACAAAAGAAAAACATTACTTCGAGGATGTTTTAATGATTCTCTGGGCTACCGGAGAATATTTTCTACTTAAAATTGACAAAAAGACAGGTATCTAAATTCGAAAGGCATTTATATATTGAACTAATCAAAGAAAAGCTTTGGCATAAAATTGATGAAAATAGTGCTAGAAAAATTGCAGACTGGAATATAGATTGCATGAAAGAAGATTTAATGTATTGCAGAACAGAAATTAAAATTGCAGAATAAATACAACTTTCTACCCAAATAAACTCTCAAAAATTAAAACTCAAAATAAAACCTCTCAATTAAAATTTTTAATTAAAATAAAACTAAAAAAAGAATACATTGCTCTCATAAACTCATACTAAAGAAAAACATTGTTCTCATAAACTCAATCTAAAGAAAAACATTGCTCTCATAAATAAAAAAAATAAACTCAAACAGAAAACTAAAAAAAATTGCAATGCTCTGTTTTCAAAGCATTCTCTCTTTCTCTCCCAAACCGAGCGCTCCACCCTCCCTTGTTTCTTTGGCCCACAACCAAGCACCCTCCTCTTCTTTTCCCCCAAAAATAGAGCTGTCTTCCCTCCTCTCCTCCTCCTCTTTTATAGATCGCCCCCACCCTTTGAAGCCGGCAATGGATCCCCTGATGGCAGGGTAACAGATGCGGATCTTGGGGGATTTGTCGGGACACGGAGCGGACGCGGGATCGACGGGAGGAAGGGATCACGGTTTGGAGTCGGACGGAAGAAGCTGGGAGGAGGAATCTTGGGTGCGCACGGCTGAGGATGCTCCTTGAATCGGCTGGGCGGATCGCGGAACAGGCTGGGGCTTCCTTCACGGATGGCTGATCTGGGAAGGGACGCGATGCAGGGGCGCTGATGCTGGGATGGATTGCGGAAGAAGTCGGGAGGATCGTGCGCTGCTGCATCATGGAAGAGGGACGCTGATCACGGAATGGCTGGATTGCTGGAGTTCCAGGATGAAAGAAGAAGGCAGACGCGATCAACAGGGCTTCACGAGCAGCTGGGACGGCTGGATCGCGGCTTGGACGCTAGGATTTCGAACTCGGGAAGAGGGGATGGCCGCGGATCGACGGGAGGATGCCGTGGGATCACGGACGGTCGCGCGATCGTCTGGGACGTTGATCACGGAAGATGGACAGCTGAGACATTGCGGATCAGGAAGAGGGGGATGTGGGATGAGACGGAAAAGCGAGAAAATAGGGGAGGATCTGCTGCTGTGGACGTGTTTGGAGGCTGGAAATATGGTTCATGGGGGATTTGCTCACGACCCCAGAAGCATGGATTGCCGAGATGTTGAGTGCTGATCCACTGCAAGCATCGTGGACGGCTGATGCTAAGGCATGGCACGGCATGGGCTGTTGCTGGCTAGCACGCTGGCTGGCACGCTGGCATGAACTGAGCTCAAACCCAATGTTATTGGGTCTCTTGGATTTCTTGCACTCAGACACAAATACAATGTTAATTAGTTAATTTTATTATTAATGATTAGCTATAATACTAATTAAGATAGAATGACGATTGCACTTTTGTGCTCTCATCACACCCTCCAACTAGCTTATTGCTAGTCTCTAGCAATTAACGAGCAAATGATAAAATAAGGGCACAAAAAATGTAGTCTAACCCATGACTTTTTATTGAAGCTAAGTACATAAAACTGAGATACGTACCCATTTTCGTAGAGCATTGATCGGTTATTTCAATTTTAAAAATAAACCATGCAATAGCACGTATCCTGTAGGATAGTGATTACGGGTGTCGGTCCACAGGGATTGGAGATAAGTTATTTTTTCTTAAAAAATAAATCACGAAGAAGAATTTGCTAACTTGATTTAACTAAATTAATCTATGAGTACGAATTGAATTTATCAAAGTAGATGGATCTAGGGTTTGGAATCCACCGCGTAGCATTGCATTAGGGACTGTGTTCTTAATTTTTATCTTTTGGAGAGGCATGCAAAATTGGCTACAAGCCTTTTAAAATAAAAACATAAAGAGTGTTAGGAAGATCCATCTTCGGTATAGTATGAAGTGTCTACCTAAGTATGCTAATCTAGGGTGCAGCACACCTCATCTTCCTAGGCATGGATCATCTTAGACTACTTTAGCAAACATGATTAGTAACAAGCATGCTCAAAGTTTAAATATCATAAAGGAATATTTCATTAAAAATTAGAATTTAAACAAGCTCCAAAAATATTAAAAGAGTAAGAACTACAATGCCCTGATACATTGCTAGGGCTTCATCTAGCCCTAAATTGGATGTTTCACTGAGCATGGCTTCTGGATGACCTCCCATCTGCAAATGAAAGCCTTCACCTCCCATCATTCCCAAAATATCACAAAACATTCTCTTTCCCCCTCCTTTCTTTTTTTTTATTTCTTTTTCTCTCCCTCTCGGCTTTCTTCTTCTCCCGAACAGAGCCTCCTCTGTTCTTCAAACCGAGCTCTCCCCCCCTCGTTCTTCCCAACCGTCCTCCTCTTATAGACTGCTGAAGACCCAGCGATGGATTCAGGGCGTGGTCTGAGGTCTTCGATCTCATGAAGGCTTGATTCCTGTTGCACGCGAGGGCGTGATGCTGGGAGAATGGCTAGATCTCGGGTGAAGATGATGAAGGGCGTCAATCCGTGATTTGGGGGTTTTGAATCCGGAGAAGATGCGGACGGTGATGGCGAAAAACAGGATGCTGGTCGCGATTGGGAGCTAAAATCTGGGACGCCTCGGCTGTGTTCGAAATGGAAGGATGGCCGGAGATTCGCTGCAGCCTTGAATCGTGCCATGAACGCGTTGAAGACGCTTCGGACGAACGCCTGATTCGCTGGCTGCAGGAACGACGGGAGGCTGATGGCGGAGGAGCTGGATCTCGACTGCTGGGAGGTGGAACGGGCCGCGTCACGGGCGGATGGCACGCGGCTGATGCGGCTGGCACGGGCGGCGGATCTGCTCGCGGGATCGACGGGAGGAAGCCGTGGACGGTCGGGATGCTTACAGGGAGGAAGAAGATGAACAGTGGGATTAGTTTTATTATTATTTTTTTTTGTAACACTGTTCATATGAACAGTGTTTTCACGGGACACTGATCATATGAACAGTGAATCATGGATATTTAATTATTATTATTATTATTATTTTTTTATTTTAAAATTATAAATTTTATATGAAGGCAGGTAAGGAATTGGTTGGGAATTGGCTTTGGATTTGAAGTGGGTCATGATCGTTGATTTGCTTGAAATTGTTCTCGAGTCCAATGTTATTTAAATTTAATTCTTGCTGAACTGCTTCAGACCGAACTCGACCGGATAAAATAAACAAAACTGTGACTTAATAAAAAGGGTTACTCAAACCTTTTCCCCATACAAAAATAATTAATTATATCTTTCAATCTAATCAGGACCAAGACCCATTTAATTATACCCTTAGCTTGATTACAACTCCATCAGGTTAATAAATCGGGTCAACACAATCTCCTCCTTACATGTTTTCCTGTAGTTTTCATGAAAGATCGCAACCAGGAGAGAGACAAGTTCAGAGTCTGTTTTAAGAAAAAAATTATTTACTTCTTACCATATTTTAAAGTTATTTCAATGTTTATTCAATTTCATGGTAAAATATGTATTTATCAGTTTAAGATCATTGATAAGTGCTACGGAAAGATAACTAAATTATGAATTATTAAGCACTTATCACACCCCCAAAACTATGTTTTGCTAGTCCTCGAGCAAAATAAAATTAGAAAAAAAAAACTCTAACTCACTTTCGCAGGCATCGCGATTGCATTTACCATATGCAACAAGACTTTAAACCCCTAGGTTACCCTAGTGGACGAGTTATAGTCTCGTGAGAGTTTTCAGTGAAGATACCCACAAACTTCAATAAATCATTTATTATTATTGTTATTATTATTTTTTTTAGATCGATTGATCTATGAAGTGAAAATCGAATTCCAAATGCATACTAGTAAAGAATTTCAAAAACTCTCTTTTTTTATTAAAATCTAATTTAAGATACATAAATGATGAAAATTTCAAAGCACACACGGTTTTATTTACTAAGTCAGCCCAAATTCTAGGTTAGTATGCTATCTAAGTTAAAGTTATTAAGTTTCCGTTTAGGGAGTTGTAAGACTCATTTATACTGGAGTGCTCGGTGAAATCTGGACCGTACACAAGCTAAGGGTTCGGATCTCCAAAATATTGCAAAGACTAGTAGTTTCCAAGGATTGGTCGAAGGGACCTACTCACTGATTCAAAATCATCTTATCTGCAGGATTTCGAGAGTTGTAGATATTTACTTTAGTACCTCACGGGCTTTATCTGTAATATTCCAGTTTACTCGAATTTTTACAACGACGACTTTCACACTATTGTCTTTTTCAAGATCAATACAGCATTTTTTTTCTTAATATTTTTTTTTCATTGAAGGTAAGAATTCTTTTCAAGAAAGATATATAAATTGTACACTTTTACTCTTGTGGTAATTTCTCCGTGTAACGAGCAATCAGTCGACAACTCTCACACCAGTTGGCATAAGTTGTCGGGCATTAAGACTCCCCTACGGACTTATGCTCGGAGTTCTCATCACAAGCCCACTTGACCTTTGACAATAGGTAGCCCTTTTCGATGTTCCTGACTAAATCCATTATTATTGATGATTTTCTTTTTTTGGATTAGATAAGTATGATTCATCAGCGTCCAAGGTTGCTACTATACTATCAACATAATGTCGAGCCTAGACCTTAGAAGTGTCGGCCAGTGTGTAGTGAAATTCCGAAGTATTAATTAGCTTACAACTCCCTAAGAGAGACTTAATGAAAAGAACTTAAATTTGTATTACTTCCGACTAGTCATTGGGCTTTTTAGATTTTATATACCTTGTGTGTTTATCACTCTCGCATTCATGTATAGAAATTGGTAAATATATATATATATATATATTAATTTTTTTAAATTATTAGATCAATCCTTGAAGCATTGAGAGGGGGAGGATGCGTGATTGTTGGGGATCCGGAAGCTTGGGCGCTGGGATTTGGGGGAGAATCCCGGGCGGAAGGGATGCTGCAAATGGGATTCGCTGGCTGAAGAAGAAACGGAAGGCTGGCCGCGGGATCGACGGGGAGGAGCCGATCATGGATGGGTGCTGGATTGGAAGCGGGAAGAGGGAGAGGGCGGACGCTGAGGACGACTCGAATCTGGAAGGCTGGCCGTGGGATCGACGGGGAGGAGCCGATCGTGGAAGAGATCCGGTGCGGATCGGCTAGAATGGGCGGACGTCTCGAATTCGGAAGAGCTTGGATCATGGCTTGATTGGCGCTAGGACGTTCACCGCGTGAAGAACGCAGGCTACTGGGATGCGGAAGATGAATGCTGAGAGCTGGAGCGGACGTGGGAGGCTGGATCACAGCTTGCATCACGGTTGGGACGCTTGCATTTGGAAGGAGTGGATCATGGATGCTGATTCAGGAAGGAAGCTGGCTGCAGTTCCTTGATCACGGACGGCTGGGGTGGCTGTGAGGCGCTGGGATCACGGAAGACTGGATGGCTTCGGATGCTTCGAAAGCTGGCCGTGGGACCACTGGAGATGCGGGTGTTAGAAGTATGCCCTAGAAGCCAATCTAGCTGACACATTATTAATTTTGGAACATAATTTTGTACTTGACTTTATTATTATTGATTATTAAGTTGGGCATTCTTTTTCATTCATATAATTTATGTGTCTATGAATCGTCCAAGAAATTAATAAGATGATGATACATATTCTCAAGAGTTGAGAATTTGAGCCATGTATCATTGGTAATTAATTTCTAATTGCTCCTGATCAATGGATCATCATGAGGACGGTGATCGATCTGATGAGATCAGTGCACAGATCGCTTTTCTTATGGATGGATGAGACTCGAGTCTACAGTATAGGGACATTGAAGTGATAGTGCAGGTGCTTGTTAGAGAATAAGGGTACTAAGCGTGACCAAGACAAGAATCTATCCAATAGTCAGTGACTTGCTTGATGTTGCAGTAGTGTGACTAGTCCTTCGACCTGCGGTGCTTCGGCTATTCACAGTGAGGTTGCTGTAGTTTGACTGCACGTATACATGGTCTCTAGCCATATGGGTCCTTGTAGTGTAGATTGACTGCAATAGGTTCACTGTAGGAGTAGGGTATGCACCTACATGGAATCTATCGATCTTGATAGATAAGGAGTAATCCTATGTGATTTATTAGACTGAGTTCGTAAGACCTCGGCTGGGGCAGTACGTATAGTGGAGAAAGAGTTTTCCACTCTCGAGCTTAAGTCGAATAAATCTAAACATATGACAGACGATGGGGTTTGACGAGTTATCCATGACCTCCGTTCTGTAAGGATCCACGATAGAAAAACTGTATCATACGATAACTGCACCTAGAGGTTCATCATTTTATTCTACTGGGTAGCCACTACATACTGCTAGGTGTCACTGGTGGATGGTGAGACTCACGAGGACTATCTTGATGGTCGATGATCCCTGGTGAGTTGAGTTGGAATTGTTCTAACCCATTGAAAGGAGTTTTCAATAATATTGTGATAGAGATCGCAATATATCTCACTACCAAACAGAATAGAACCTATGGGGTCATGCACATTAAAGGTATTGACCGATCCGATGGTTGAATTATAATTAGGAATCACGAATAATCAATTTGATTGATAATTGGTTAACCCGCTAAGAGTTAGTGAGTTGAAGAAGAATAATTGCAATCGGATTGCAATTTAATTTAATTAATTGGAATTGATCATGAGTCCTACTTGGAGTAAGATTCTTGGAGTCCTAATTGGATTAAGATTTCAAATTAAATTAGAGTCCTACTTGAAGTAGGATTTCTAAAGTCCTAATTGGATTAGGAGTTCTTAAGTCCTAATTAATTTTAATCTAATAAATTAAGATGGCTCCTAATTCGATTAGGATTGAAGAGTTCAATTGAGTCATGGTTCAATTGAGTCATAGTTCAATTGAATCCTAATTAGATTAGGATTTGAATGAAAGAAGGAATTGGGTTCACCTAATCCTCTTTAGAAGAGGATTAGACCCTATCTATGTGGCCACACCACCCCACTTAATATGATTAAGTGGGGTGTGATTAAAGAGGGACTAAGAGGGAGGGGCCCACACCCCTCCCATGCCTTTTACGTGAAGAAAAAGGAGGAGGGGCAAGGTTGGAGCTCCTAAATTTTAGGAACTCCAACCCTTATCTTAAAAAGAATAAAAAAAAAAGGGCAGCCGTGAGAGGGGAATTTTTTCCTCTCTTTGTGCCGTGAAGCCCCTCTCTTCTCCTCTGGTTTTTCAGCCACAATCAAAGAGAAAAAGGGAGGAGGCATCATCCCTTTCTTCCATCTTCTTTCTAGGTTCCAAAAAAAAAGAAAAAGAAAAGGCTGCAAGGGCTTTTTTTTATTTTGATCCATCCTTCTTCTTCGTCCTCTCAAGGCAATCAAGAGTTGATTCAAAGGAGAGAATTTCATCCATCAAAAGCCATCTCTGCAAGGGAGCTAGCACCCCGGGGCGATTCAAAGACTTAGATTGGTCCTCTGTCTCGTGTGGATACCCGTAGAGGCCGGACGCATGTGCGGCTTCAAGCGAACCTTCCAATAAATCCACGATCATCAGATTTGCGGTGATCATCTACCTGCACAAGGTGAAGATTTGATCTTCCTAATAATGTAAAAAATATTTAATCCTAATCTATCTATGAACAATGATTTTTTAAAATACGTTTATGCGATGAACGGGATCTCGCGCATGCCTTTCCGCTGCGTTCAGAATTTTTCTGCGGCGTGCGAGGGATCCCAACAGTGGTATCAGAGCCATGGTTGCGTAGATTAAGATTAGGATTAAATGATTAAGGCATAATAGATCTGAAAATTTAAAGAGTATGCTTGCTGAATTTTTCTGCATGCAGAATTTTCAGCTTACTGATTTTTCTGCATGCTGATTTTCTATGTGATTAGATTAATAATTCTATTGATTTGTTAATAAGATTACAAATATTTAGAATCATATCTTGCATGATCAGCAACTTATAAGATGATATAATCAGTTAAATATTCTGATCTGTAAATTATATTTAATGCATGAGATGCGTAGGATGATGATCATGGATGGACCCTTTACATGTGCTGAAATGTTCTGCGATGTTCTGTGATGTTATGTGATGGCATGTAAATCAGATTTTCAGATGCATGCGTGCATCTTATATTGATGTGTTAGAGACCTGCGTGTCTCATGAAAAGGAATTGTAATTATTATTTAATTTTTTATTTAATTTTTAAAGTTATCTGGGATGTAATTTGTGATGTGTTTGCACGTCAATGGTTGATCGGTGCATGCCTCTACAAGTACGATTTGCATGGATCGAGATCAAGGGTTGATTAGAGATGGATCAAGGAGTTGATCGCAATTGGACCAAGGTTGCTCAAGATCGAGTCAAGAGTTGAAGACGATCTAACCAATTGACGTGCATGTGCTTGTACTATGACCCCATCCTGGATCCATGATCATCACCAGTTATTTTGTGATTATGCCTTATTGTTTATATTTATGTCTATACATAACGGGTAGATAATTATTTGCATGAGATGTAGATAATTAAATGAAAGAGACCTAAATTAAATCTCCTCGAAAATATTAAGTCTAGCAGTCTTCCACCGTAGTAGAGCTGCTAAGGTCTTTCCGGCGTTGATTTGTCTCGGCTGGATACAGTGGGCAAGTTGCATCGGAGGACTGGACCTCTCTATTAGGCATGAGATATTGTACTATTACACTATTATAATTAAACTATTACACAATTGGTGCACTGTCACACGTAATTCATCGTCAAGCTAGAATCCCAAATGGGGCAACTAGCTAATGTACTGAATAAGCGAGAGGAAGGAAAGCTTCCAAGCCAACCATTAAATAATCATAGGGGACAATACATGGCTCAAGAAAATCAACTAAATGCAATTCATCATGAACAAGCCAATGCTTTGACTACCCTAAGGAGTGGACGTGTAGTAGACAATAAGATTGGGGAAGATAACAATAAAGAAGATGAAGAAGAGGATAGACATGTGTCAAATAAAAATCTAAAAACTTCTTCTTCTTCTTCAGCTAGTCCACCTTCTGCCAAAACTCACATCCCAAAGGCCCCATTTCCTAAAGCTCTTAATTCACCCTCTCCCTTTGGCAAAAAAGGAACTTCACTAGAGGAGATGATGGAGGTATTCAAGCAAGTTAAAATCAACCTTCCGCTTCTTGATGCTATTAGACAAGTTCCCTTCTATGCCAAATTTCTCAAAGACCTTTGTACCCAAAAGCGAAAATCTAGGACACATGTGCCTAGAAAGGTCTTCCTAACTGAACAAGTAAGTTCTATTCTCCAACACAACACCCCTCCGAAATTCAAAGATCCTGGTGCTCCCATCATCTCTTGTGTTTTAGGAAATAATTTTATTGATCGAGCACTCTTAGATCCAGGGGCAAGTGTCAACCTTTTACCTTATTCAGTTTATGAGAAACTTGGGTTAGGTGAGTTAAAACCAACCTCGGTATCCCTTCAATTGGCTGATCGATCTGTAAAAACACCACGTGGGATAATTGAAGATGTTCTTGTCAAGGTAGATAAATTCTATTTTTCAGTAGATTTTGTTAGATGTATGCCCTAGAAGCCAATTTGGCTGACACATTATTGATTCTAGGGACATAATTTTGTACTTGACTATTTATTATTGAATAAATAAAAGGCATCTTTTCATTCATATTGTTTATGTGTCTATGAATCGTCCAAGGAATTAATAAGATGATGATACATATTCTCAAGAGTTGAGAATTTGAGCCATGTATCATTGGTGATTAATTTCTAAATGCTCCTGATCAATGAATCATCACGAGGACGGTGATCGATCCGATCAGTGCACAGATCACTTTCCTTCTGGATGGACGAGACTTGAGTCCACAGTGTAGGGACACTGAAGTGATAGTGCAGGTGCTTGTTAGAGAACAAGGGTACTGAGCGTGACCAAGACAAGAAGTCACTTGGATGTCTATCCACTCGTCAGTGACTTGCTTGATGTTGCAGTAGTGTGACTGGTCCTTTGACCTGCGGTGCTTCGGCTACTCACAGTGAGGTTATTGTAGTTTGACTGCACACATACATGGTCTCTAGCCATATAGGTCCATGCAGTGTAGATTGGCTGCAGTAGGTTCACTCTAGGAGTAGGGTATGCACCTATAAGGAATCTATCGACCTTGATAGAAGAGGAGTGATCCTATGTGATTTGTTAGACTGAGCTCTAAGACCTTGGCCAGGGCAGTAATATAAAGTGGAAAAAGAGTTTTCCACCATCGAACTCAAGTCGAATAAATCTTGACATATGACAGACGATGGGGTTTGACGAGTTGTCCATGACCTCCGTCCTGTAGGGATCCACGATAGTAGGACTGTATCACATGTTAACTGCACCTAGAGGTTCATCATTCCATTCTGCTGGGTAGCCACTACATGCTGCTAGGTGTCACTGGTGGATGGTGGGACTCACAGGGATTATCTCGATGATCGATAAACCCTAATGAGTTGAGTTGGAATCGTTCCAACCCATTGAAAGGAGTTTTCAATGATATTGAGATAGAGATCACAATATATCTCACTACCAGTCAGAATAGAACCTATGGGGTCACACACACTAGAAGTATTGACCGATCCGATGGTTGAAATCGTGATTAAGAATCACAAGTAATCAATTTGATTGATAAAGAAGTTGAAGAAGGAACCAAGGGAATTAATTAATTGGACTTGAAACAAGAGTCCTACTTCGGGTAGGATTCCTAGAATCCTAATTGGATTAGGACTGGGAATCCTAGTTGGAGTAGGACTGGGATTCCTACTTGGAATAGGATTCCTACAATCCTAATGAGATTAGAAATTTTGAATTAAAATAGGATTCCTACTTGGAGTAGGATTCCTAGAAATCCTAATTAGATTAGGACTTCGGATTCAAATAGAGTCCTAATTGGATTAGGACTAAAATTAAACAAATCCTAATTGGATTAGGATTCCTTAAGTCTAAATTAATTAATAATCTAATGAATCAACATGACTCCTAATTGGATTAGGATTGAAGAGTTCAATTGAGTCATGGTTCATTCAAGTCCTAGTTGGATTAGGACTAGCATAGATTGAACCCAATTGGCTAATCCTAATTGGATTGGGATTAAACCATAAGAGAGGCACCCAATCCTCTTTGGAAGAGGATTAGGGCATCACAAGAAGGAGGGATCACGCCCCTCCTCCTCTCCTTGTGTGCGGCATGAAGAGAGGGGCCGGCGCCCCCCTTCTCTCTTTGGAAAGTTATCTAGGGCTCCAACTTTGGAGGAGCCCTTGATGGCTATAAGAGGGACTATGAGGCCGGCACCCTACGGCATTTGAAACCTCTCTTCCTCCAAGCCGTGGCCCTCTCCTTTCCTTGGTGTTCTCAGCCGCAAGCAAGGGAAAAGCTCTCCAAGTGTTGGCGGCCTCCTTCCCTTCCCTTCCTTCATCCAACACAAGGAACAAGAGAAGGCTGCGTAGGGGATCATCTTCTTCCTCTTCTTCATCCTTCTTCTTCCTCCTTCTAAGCACAATCAAGAGTTGATTGAGAGGGAGGACATCAGCCATCAAAGCTATCTCTGCAAGGGAGCTAGCACCCCGGTGAGATAGAAAGCTTGGATCGGATCCTGCTTCGTGTGGATACCCGTAGAGGCCGGACGTTTGAACGGCTTCAAGCGAACCCTCTTCCAAAACCACGAATTCAGATTTGCGGTGATCATCTACCCGTGCAAGGTGAAGATTTGATCTTCCTAATAGTTTTAAAAGTTTTAATTCTTACCTAATTACGAAAGGTCTCGAAACAACGTTCATGCGATGAACGTCGAACCCGTGCATGCCGATTCCGCTGCCATCTGATTTAATTTTTGAAATATCAGCGGCATGGGCGGGTTCCCAACAGTGGTATCAGAGCCTAGGCTTCGTAGATTAAGGTAAGAATTAAATATCTAAAAGCTTATTAGATCTGAAAATTGAATGATCATGCATGCTGAAAAATTCTGCATGCAGATTTTTCAGGGGTGCTGATTTTTGCATGCTGATTTTTATGTGATAAAAAGATGATTCTAATTGCATTGTTAATGGGATTACAAAGTTTAGAATCATGATTAGCATGATCAGCGACCTATGTCATGATATAATCAGTTAGTTTTCAGATCTGAAAATTATAATTGTTGCATACGGTGATGATCATAGGATTCAAACCCTTTTGGTATCAAATGTAATGACCTGCGATGTGATCTGCAATATCATGTAATTTTTTAGATGCTTGCATGCATCTTATTTGATGTTTTGAGAGGCCTGCGTGCCTCCTAAAAGGAGATATAATTTATTTTTATTTTTATTTTACATCTGGTTGTATTTCTGTGATGTGATGTACATCAACGATCAAGCTGAAGCAAAGGCATGAGATGAAAGGTGATCTAAGCGGTTGATGGCGATGGGATCAAGAGTTGATCAAGGATCGAATCAAGGAGGCTTAGAACCAATTCAAGAGTTGAAGACCACTTGATCGATTGATGTGCATGTGCTTGTAATACGACCTAATTAGAATCCATGATCATCACCTATTTAAAGTTTAACTTTATTTGATGCTGCGATTATAACTGCCTGTGATGTACCGTTTGCATGAGATGTGAATGCGAGTCGGGTAGATAGGTTTACATGTGATGTAGCAAACCCAATTGAGACCAAATCAAAACCTCCTCAATCAAGTCGAGAGTGAACCGACATGAGCAAGTCATATTAGATTAATTGATCTAATTGGTGTCTAGGAAAGCATGAAAGGTGGTTACTTAATTAGGACCTTACTCTCTGAGTAAGGGGAGCCTCCCACCTGCTTACCTGGCCAATTGTTCGATTACCTCTTATGAAGGGCTCAAGTTGCAAACACTAAGACCTGATTAACCAATATTAAGTCAATAGGTCTTCCACTGTAGTAGAGCTGCTAAGGCCTTTCTGATGTTGATTTGTCTCGGCTGGACACAGTGGTCAAGTTGCATCGGGGGGCTGGACCTCTCTATAGACATGAGATGTTGTAGGGTAAAGGTGGGGTTGGGCACCAATAACTGTTAGGTGAGGACCCAATGACGACTTTATTCCTACGGTTATACGGTGGGTCTGACTTAACTAAGAAATGGGACCAATAACTGTTAGGTGAGGTCTTCATGGCTTAGAGACCAAGTTACACTGCAACATGCTTGAGAAGCATTGTACAAGAGTTGTACACTCATCCATCTATGTGTCACTAATAACTGTTAGGTGAGGTGGCATGTAAATTGGTGGGACCGCAGTACCCACTAGAAACCCTAGTCGTGTGGGATTTCCGTTTCCCTACCAGGAGAGTGTGAGGGATTCGAGAAAATAGTGGGAGTTACATTTGTTCTAAAAGACCTTAGAACAGATTAGGATCAAGTACAAAAGTCTAACTAGAATCTTTACTCTCTGCAGATACAATGTCAGCTTCAAACCCTTTGACCCATATTCTTGAGACCAACCGATTGACCGGAACCAATTACAAAGACTGGCTTAGAAATCTCAAAATAGTTTTGGACTGTGAGAAGATAGGCTACATACTCGATTCAGATATCCCCACACTACCAGCACGTCCTACTGATGTTCAGCGTGAAATGCATAAAAAGTGGTTGGATGATGACATTAGAGTAAAATGCTATATGATGGCATCCATGTCTAATGAACTCCAATGCCAGCATGAAAATATAAAGACTGTTAGGGACATACTGGCACACCTGCAAGAGTTGTATGGTGAGCAGAGTCGCACAGCTCATTTTGAAGTGTCCAAGAGGCTCTTCAAAGCGAAGATGCGCGAGGGGCAGTCTGTCCATGATCACGGTCTGACCATAATCAAGGACCTAGAGGAGCTTGAGAAGCTCGGTATGGACATGCACAAGGAATTGCAAGTGGATTTGATCCTACAGTCACTTCCTGATTCATTTGGTCAGTTTATAGTAAACTACCACATGAATAAGATTGAATGCACTAAGACTGAACTAATCAACATGTTGGTAACTGCTGAGGGAGCCTTGAAAGGTTCAAGGGGCAATGTCCTTGCTGCTGAGTTGACTTCTGGTTCCAAGAGAAAGTCTACTTGGAAGAAAAAGAAGCCTGCTAAGAAGCAGAAGAAAGACAAGAAGCTAAAGAAGGAAGTTCAAAAGAAAAAGGCTAACGACAAAGGAAAATGTTTCCACTGCAATGTCGAAGGCCACTGGAAGAGAAACTGTCCTTCATACCTCGAGAGCCTGAAGAACAAGAAAGGTGACACACCTTCAGAAGGTATAGACTTGCTCATAATTGAAACTAATCTAACGGTTTCTTCTACTTCTAGTTGGGTTATAGATTCTGGTTCTAGTGCTCATTTGTGCACTACCATGCAGGGTCTAAAGAAAAGTAGAAGGCTGGCGGAAGGTGCGGTAACCCTTCGGGTTGGCAACGGGGCAAAAGTTGCTGCTGTGGCTGTGGGCACCTACCATCTGCGACTACCGTCTGGATTTAGTTTAATACTTAGAGACTGCTATTATGTACCTGTTGCTAGCAGAAATTTGATTTCTGTTTCATGTCTAGCACAGGAAGGTCATGTTTTTACATTTGACAAAGACTGCTGTTCTATTTATTTGAGAAATAAAATAGTCACACGTGGTTTCATGATTGACAGTCTCTATCATTTACATATGGATGTATCTGTGAATGTTACCGAGCAAGATGTGAGTGCCAAAGGATCCAAAAGATCCAGAGATGAGATAAACCAAAGATATTTGTGGCACCTCAGACTTGGCCATATTGGAGAGGATAGGATGAACAAAATGGATAAAGATGGGCTTCTCGGCTCATTGACTTCCGAGTCATATCCAGTTTGCGAGTCCTGTCTTCAAGGAAAAATGGCTAGACTGCCCTTTGTAGGACATGGGGAGAGGACCACTGAAATACTTACCCAAATACATACAGATGTATGTGGCCCATTCGATGTGCTAGCCAGGGGACGTTATTCTTACTTCATTACCTTTACCGATGATTATTCACGGTATGGGTATGTGTATCTTATGAGACACAAGTCTGACTCTTTTGAAAAGTTCAAAGAGTTCAAGAATGAAGTAGAAAAACAAACTGGAAAACCTCTTAAGGCTCTTCGATCAGATCGAGGAGGAGAATACCTTAGTAGAGAATTCCGGGACTATCTCAAAGAAAACGGCATAGTCTCACAATGGACACCTCCGGGTACACCTCAACTCAACGGGGTGTCAGAGAGGAGGAATCGGACCCTGTTGGACATGGTCAGGTCCATGATAAGCTTCACTGATTTACCTATGTTCCTTTGGGGAGATGCCTTACTCACAACGATTTATTTATTGAATAGAGTTTCCTCTAAATCCGTTCCTACCACACCGTATGAGATATGGCATGGTAAGAAACCAAGTCTGGGTCATCTCAAGATTTGGGGATGTCCGGCCCACGTCAAGAGACTACAGGCGGACAAGTTAGAGGCTAGGACCATAAGTGCTCGTTTTATAGGATATCCTAAAGAGTCATTAGGATACAATTTCTACATCTCAGAGGATCACAATGTGTTTGTGAGCCGTCATGCCATCTTCTTGGAAAATCAGTTTATCCTTGATAGAGGCAGTGGGAGAAAAATTGAGCTTGAAGAGAAAGTCTCTGAAAAGCAACGAGTCATGGATCCTATAGAACCCATTCATAAAGAGCCAGTACACGATGTCCCTCAACCACCTCGTAGATCTAGTAGGGTCTCCCATCCTCCCGATAGATACTTAGGTATACTTGAAGAGGATACCAAGGAAATGTTCCTAGTGGGAGATAGGGATCATACACAAGATCCCAAAACCTACGACGAGGCGATATCTGATATCGATTCCGAGAAATGGCTGGAAGCTATGAAGTCAGAGTTAGACTCCATGCATTCCAACCAAGTCTGGACCTTAGTAGATCCACCAGAAGGTATTGTACCTATTGGATGCAAATGGATCTACAAGAGGAAGATAGGTTCGGATGGAGAGGTAGAGACCTATAAGGCAAGGCTTGTGGCGAAAGGGTATAGTCAGCGCGAAGGCATTGACTATCAGGAGACCTTTTCACCTGTAGCCATGCTAAAATCCATCCGAACATTGCTTGCCATTGCAGCATTTCATGATTATGAAATCTGGCAGATGGATGTGAAAACTGCTTTCCTGAATGGATATCTTGATGAAGATATCTATATGGAACAACCTTTGGGTTTCACTTCCAGTGATGGAGATCAGAAGGTCTGCAAGCTGCAAAGGTCCATCTATGGACTAAAGCAAGCATCTCGGAGTTGGAACACTCGTTTCGATGACGCAATCAAACGTTTGATTTCATCAAAAACGAAGAGGAACCGTGTGTTTTCAAAAAGGTTAGTGGGAGTGCTGTCGTTTTTCTCGTACTGTACGTAGATGACATTCTCCTGATTGGGAATGATATTCCCATGCTAACCTCGGTCAAGGTCTGGTTGTCAAAAAGAATTCTCCATGAAAGACCTTGGGGAAGCATCCTATATTTTGGGAATAAACGTCTATAGAGATAGATCTAAAAGGATGCTTGGCCTTTCACAGAAGATGTACATAGAGGAGGTGCTGAAGAGGTTCAGCATGGAAAACTCCAAGAGGGGTCTCTTACCCCTAAGGCATGGAATTCATCTCTCCAAGAAGATGTGCCCCAACACATCTGAAGAGATTCAACGCATGAGCAAGATTCCCTATGCATCGGCAATAGGAAGCCTCATGTATGCCATGCTGTGTACACGACCTGATATAGCTCTTGCTGTGAGTGTCACAAGCAGATATCAGTTGGATCCAGGCAAGAAGCATTGGATAGCTGTGAAGAACAGTCTTAAGTACTTGAGAAGAACTAAGGACATGTTCTTGGTCTTTGGGAGAAGATCAGAGTTGAAGGTAGAAGGATGCACACATATTGATGATAGAAAGTCTACATCAGAATATGTGCAATTGTGATTCAGTAAATTAGAAGAGTTCCAAACAACCGATCATTATAGATTCTACCTTAGAAGCTGAATGTTAAGCCGTATCTAAGGGTGCAGTAGAAACCTTCTGATTAAAAGTTAATTGCAGAGTTAGGTGTAATGTCATCAGATGCCATAACACTTTACTGCGATAACATTGGCACCATAGCACTAGCTATGGAGCCATGGTCTCATCAGAAGTCTAAGCACATAGAGCGGCACTTCCATTTCATACGCGACTATGATGTAGAGGTGCAGAGAGTAGACTCCGCGGATAACGTGGCAGACCCGTTCACTAAGCAGCTGAGTCAGCAAAAGACTGAAGCCCACCTTGAGAAGATGGGCCTAAGATATATGACCAATTGGCTTTAGTGCAAGTGGGAGATTGTTAGATTTATGCCCTAGAAGCCAATTTGGCTGACACATTGTTGATTCTGGGGATATAATGACAAGAACCCACCAGGAGACCTGCCCTAGGAACCCTTGAATCAATTTGCTATACTTGCCCCGAGATCGCTAGAAAAACAAGTTGTAGGAGATCAGATTAGAACTCTAAGGAAACTAAGTCCTTAAAACCCTAATCCTTGAAGACGCCACAAAGGTTGATCACTCCCTTTGATAAGTCAGAATTTTGTATTCTAATCCAAGAACACAAAAGAGCATAGCAAAGCTTGCCAACACTTTAATTCATTCATAATAATCCCTTGGTTACATATGGCAGCCTTTATATAGGCTTCAAACTAAGCTATTGGAAAGGACACCATCCTCTTTCCAAGGCAATAAGTAAAAAACGTTTTCCAAGTCACAACTTCCAAGTTACAACTTCAAAATAATAAATGACACAACTTTCAAGGTTCCTAACTACGAAGTACATGAATAACTTAGGAAAAACGAGTTGACAAGTCAAAACTTCATGTACAAGTAATTAGGAACACAACAAGACTCAAGCCCAAAAGTACCCACGAAAAATGGGCCTAAATAGCATCTCCACGTGGATCAGCCTTGTTTAATGGCTCCAAGCTTTGTTCTTCAGCATTTACTATGTAAAGATAAGTGATCAATCTTGGTGAAGCCTTAGAGTCTTCTAGAGCAGCCTCCTTCTCTTGAATTTCCATGACTAGTCCATATAAAGCTTCTTTCATTTGTTTTGCCCTTGCTCTAGTCATTGGACCTCCAATTCCTTGTAATGGATCTTTGGAATTAGCTTGAACCATTCGGCCAGCCCCTTGATCTCTATCATTCCCTCCCACCTCGAAAGGATTCGTCCTCGAATCACCTACATCAAATAAGGATAAATCAGCAACATTAAAAGTAGCACTAATATTACTATAGTTGCTTGGCAAATCCAGCTTGTAGGCGTTGTCATTGATCCTCTCTAAGACTTGAAAAGGTCCATCTCCTCTAGGCTGTAGTTTGGATTTTCGTTGTGTTAGAAACCGTTCTTTCCTCATATGCACCCAGACCCAATCACCAGGTTCAAAAACAATCTTTACACGTCCTTTGTTGGCTTGCTTAGCATATTGCTCATTCTTCTTTTCAATGTTAGCCCGAACCTTGGCATGTAAATCCTTCACAAATTCTGCCTTTTGCTTTCCATCAAGATTAGCACGTTCTTTAGTAGGCAAAGATAGAATATCCAAGGGAGTTAAAGGATTAAAGCCATAGACAACTTCAAAAGGTGAAAATGAAGTAGAAGAATGAACAGTTCTGTTGTATGCAAACTCAATGTGCGGTAAACATTTTTCCCATTGCCTTAAGTTCTTTTGAATGATGGTACGTAACAAAGTAGTGAGTGTCCTATTAACTACTTCAGTTTGTCCATCCGTTTGAGGATGTGCAACAGTAGAAAATAAGAGTTTAGTTCCTAATTTATTCCACAAGGTGCGCCAAAAATGACTTAGGAACTTCACATCTCTATCACTAACAATTGTCTTAGGCAAACCATGCAAACGAACTATGTCTTTAAAGAACAAGTCAGCAATATGTATTGCATCATTGGTTTTAGAACATGCAATGAAATGAGCCATTTTGCTAAATCTATCAACAACAACAAATATGCTGTCCTTTCCACTTTGAGACCTTGGTAATCCTAAAACAAAATCCATAGAAATATCAATC
This sequence comes from Phoenix dactylifera, assembly GCF_009389715.1. NCBI lineage: Eukaryota > Viridiplantae > Streptophyta > Magnoliopsida > Arecales > Arecaceae > Phoenix > Phoenix dactylifera. The sequence goes on along the minus strand of NW_024068125.1, from coordinate 77,635 downwards.
CAAGGTTGGTTAGGCACGGGTAAAGGTGTATACAAGCCATGTGGTAAAACTTTAGATTTCGCTTGTCTACATGTAATGCATTTATCATAAACAGCTTGCACATCATGCTTCATGTTAGGCCAATAAAAATGTTCATGCAAGATATCTAAAGTCTTTTGCACACCAAAATGTCCCATCAGACCACCCCCATGAGTTTCTCTGACAAGCAATTCACGGATAGAACAAATAGGCACACACAACTGATTTTTCTTAAATAGAAATCCGTCATGCCTATAATACTCACCAGATGCACTCTTTTTGCATGTATTCCATGTTTGGCAGAAATCAGAATCATTGGCATACAAGTCCTTAATCAATTCAAAACCAAGTAACTTAGTTTGCAAGGTAGTAAGTAAAGCATACCTTCGAGACAACGCGTCAGCAACGATATTTTCTTTTCCATGTTTGTACTTGATGAAATAAGGAAATGTTTCTATGAACTCCAGCCACTTAGCATGCCTCTTATTAAGCTTACCCTGGGATTTCAAGAACTTCAAGCTCTCATGATCAGAATGAATGATGAATTCCCTCGGCCACAAGTAATGCTGCCATGTTTGAAGAGTTCTCACTAATGCATAAAGTTCTTTGTCATATGTTGGATAATTCAAGGCTGCCCCACTTAGCTTTTCACTAAAATAAGCAATTGGTTTTGAATCTTGCATCAAAACAGCTCCTATTCCAATTCCGGATGCATCACATTCAACTTCAAAAGCTTTATCAAAGTTAGGCAAACTTAACAAAGGTGCATTAGTTAGCTTATCTTTCAAATCAGTGAAAGCTTGTTCATGCTGATCATTCCACTTAAAAACAACATTCTTTTTAACAAGTTCATTTAAAGGTGCAGCAATAGAACTGAAATTTTTAACAAACCTTCGATAAAAACTTGCTAAACCATGAAAACTTCTTACCTCGTTCGCATTCTTAGGTGTAGGCTAGTCCCTGATTGCCTTCACCTTCTCCTCATCCATGCTAATACCTTGAGAACTAACAACAAAACCAAGAAATACAACAGATTCCATGCAAAATGTACACTTCTTAAGATTAGCATATAATTGGTGTTCTCTCAATTTGCTAAAAACAGCATGCAAATGTTGTTCATGTTCATCCAAGTTCTTACTATAGACTAAAATATCATCAAAGTAAACTACCACAAATTGACCTATGAAAGCACGCAAAACATGATTCATCAATCTCATGAAAGTACTAGGTGCATTAGTTAAACCAAAAGGCATCACTAACCACTCATACAATCCATATTTAGTTTTGAATGATGTCTTCCATTCATCTCCCTCTTTCATACGAATTTGATAGTAGCCATTTCTCAAATCAATTTTAGAAAACAAACAAGAGCCATGTAATTCATCAAGCATATCATCTAATCTTGGGATAGGATGTCTATACTTAACTGTTATTTTGTTGATGGCTCGGCAATCCACACACATGCGCCATGTTCCATCTTTCTTTGGGACTAGGATGACAGGAACCGAACATGGGCTAAGACTTTCTCTGACAATTCCCTTTTTCACCAGCTCATCCACTTGCCTTTGGATTTCCTTTGTTTCTTCGGGATTAGCTCTATATGCAGGTCTGTTTGGAATGGTAGAACCGGGCATGAAGTCTATTTGATGCTCAATGCCTCTTAAGGGTGGTAGTCCATTAGGAATCTCTTTTGGAAATATGTCCTCAAATTCCTGCAATAAAGTCACTACAACACTAGGCAAGGAGGGGTTAAGATCGTTAGTAGAAAGATAAACATCCTTGTACATAAGTACAAGTAGTTGCTGTCTTGAGAACATAACACTCTTAACCTCATTTTTTTCAGCAAACACACTCATTTTTTTACTTTTCTCTTTTTTTTTTTTGAATACTTTTCTCTCTGCTCTCAATCTCACTCCTTTCATTTGCATTTTTCCTCTCGGACTCACCTTCTCTCTTTTTACACTCTCTCGCTATCCGAATCTGATCTTCATAAGCTTGCAAAGGTTTGAGAGGGGTTAGGACTACAGTGCGGTTGTTCATCATAAAAGAATAATGGTTTTTGTATCCATTGTGTGTAACCTTCCTATCAAACTGCCATGGTCGTCCAAGCAAAATATGACTAGCATGCATTGGTGCCACATCACAAAGAATCTCATCTGTGTATTTGCCAATTGAAAATGAAACGAGCACTTGCTTGTTTACCCTCACTTCTCCACATTCATTTAACCATTGCAACTTGTATGGATTAGGATGCTTCATGGTGGGTAACTCCAGCTTATCTACTAACAAAGTACTAGCAACATTAGTGCAGCTTCCGCTATCAATAATCATGGTACATACCTTTCCCTTCACATGACATCTAGTATGGAAAATATGTTCACGTTGCTCCTTATCACCATCATCCTTAGGCTGGATGCTTAGTGCTCTTCTTGTCACCAACATATCTCCATGTACAGGTTCTTCAATGTCAATATCACTGCAATTTTCTAAGGGTGGCATCTCATCCTCACTTGAACTAGCACTTTCAATATCACCATTCTCCAACATAATCATAATCCTCTTGTTTGGGCATTGGGAAGCAATATGCCCAAATCCTTGGCACCTAAAACACTTAACATTACGTGATTTAGAAGAAGTGTTAGTTTCGGTTTTACCTTTTGAAATAGCAACCGAATCTTTTGGCTTTGCATCTTCTTTTGTTTTTGAGGCAGATTTGTTATCCTTCCAATTAGACTTCCATGTGGAACTAGAAGCCAAATCCGATTTGGATCCTTTGGACTTGATTTGCTTTTCTATTTTGATGGCCTTGTGCAACAGCTCCTCCATCTCCACATAGTGTTGCAATTCAACCACATCAGCAACCTCTTTGTTTAAGCCTCCAATAAATCTTGCCATGGTAGCCTCTCGATCTTCCTCTATATTAGCTTTAATCATTGCCATCTCCATTTCTTTATAATAGTCTTCCACACTCATGGAGCCTTGAACCAGCCCTTGTAACTTTCTATGTAAATCTCTATAGTAATGGCTAGGTACAAATCTCTTGCGCATTACCAATTTCATATCTTCCCATGACCGAATTGGCCTTTCTCCAATCCTTCGCCGACTAATCATCAATTGATCCCACCATATGCTTGCATAATCCGTGAACTCAACGGCTGCCAATTTCACCTTTTTCTCATTTGAATAGTTGTGACAATCAAACACATGTTCAACTTTTCTCTCCCATTCCAAGTAAAGTTCGGGATCATTCTTTCCTTGAAAGATAGGAATCTTCATCTTGATGCTGCCCAGATTATTATCTTTTCAATCATCGGCCTTCTTTCCCCTTCTAGAGTAAGATTCATAATCTAAATCTTCTTCATCATCTTCAAACATCTGCCCCCTCAAAGGTTTGATTCTGCTTGGTGATTCCAAATCATCCATTCGTGCACCAAGCTTAGTAAGTTGATCAGCAATGGCTTTCATCCATAACTTCATATCAACATCTGGTTGTTCACTACCTCCACTACTCATCTTTGTATGCTGCAATCAAAATATTAGTATAAACAGAATAGGTCCTCACACACTCCTCTCTCGGGTGGACACTCTTTTATGGCTTTTTCTTAATGATGAACTCACACTCTTGCCTTTTACCACTCAAGCCAGCCCTCTTTATGTTCTTGAAAGAATCAAAATCAACAAATCACAAAGAGCGATCAGATGGATGGTGGCAAATCTCCAAGAAAATCAGAATTTTAAGGACTTCGATGAGGCAAATGGTACTCACAAGAAAAATTGTCTTAAAGCATCAAGAACATAAGAAGACTTCAAAAGGAAGTAAAGGTTATGTAATAGAAACAACTAGAAAGCAAGGAGAAATAAGAACAAGCTAAGCAGCCTTGTAATACGTAAAACGGTCTTGTAACAAGTGAAACAACCTTGCAACAAGGGGTCTTCAGCTTTGCAACAAGTGAAACAGCCTTGTAATTAATGCCCCTTAATCAATAACCTTCTTTCTTTCTTTCTTTCTTTCTTTCTTTTCTTTTCTTTTTTTTTCGTTTTTTTTTTTCGTTTTTTTTTTCCGTATTTTTTTTTTTTTTTTTTGAATCAAACTAAGTAACAGAAGATTAAAGAACAAAACAGATTAGAGGAAACAAGAAACACAAGGAACTGAAAAAAAAACAGAAATAAGAGAACGAACAAAGAAACTTAAAGAAATAAAATAAGAACAAAGGAACAAAGATGATAAAGGATAAGTAACCTGATTTCAAGAACCAAGGCTCTGATACCAAATGACAAGAACCCACCAGGAGACCTGCCCTAGGAACCCTTGAATCAATTTGCTATACTTGCCCCGAGATCGCTAGAAAAATAAGTTGTAGGAGATCAGATTAGAACTCTAAGGAAACTAAGTCCTTAAAACCCTAATCCTTGAAAACGCCACAAAGGTTGATCACTCCCTTTGATAAGTCAGAATTTTGTATTCTAATCCAAGAACACAAAAGAGCATAGCAAAGCTTGCCAACACTTTAATTCATTCATAATAATCCCTTGGTTACATATGGCAGCCTTTATATAGGCTTCAAACTAAGCTATTGGAAAGGACACCATCCCCTTTCCAAGGCAATAAGTAAAAAACGTTTTCCAAGTCACAACTTCCAAGTTACAACTTCAAAATAATAAATGACACAACTTTCAAGGTTCCTAACTACGAAGTACATGAATAACTTAGGAAAAACGAGTTGACAAGTCAAAACTTCATGTACAAGTAATTAGGAACACAACAAGACTCAAGCCCAAAAGTACCCACGAAAAATGGGCCTAAATAGCATCTCCACGTGGATCAGCCTTGTTTAATGGCTCCAAGCTTTGTTCTTCAGCATTTACTATGTAAAGATAAGTGATCAATCTTGGTGAAGCCTTAGAGTCTTCTAGAGCAGCCTCCTTCTCTTGAATTTCCATGACTAGTCCATATAAAGCTTCTTTCATTTGTTTTGCCCTTGCTCTAGTCATTGGACCTCCAATTCCTTGTAATGGATCTTTGGAATTAGCTTGAACCATTCGGCCAGCCCCTTGATCTCTATCACATAATTTTGTACTTGACTATTTATTATTGAATAAATAAAAGACATCTTTTCATTCATATTGTTTATGTGTCTATGAATCGTCCAAGGAATTAATAAGATGATGATACATATTCTCAAGAGTTGAGAATTTGAGCCATGTATCATTGGTGATTAATTTCTAAATGCTCCTGATCAATGAATCATCACGAGGACGGTGATCGATCCGATCAGTGCACAGATCACTTTCCTTCTGGATGGACGAGACTTGAGTCCACAGTGTAGGAACACTGAAGTGATAGTGCAGGTGCTTGTTAGAGAACAAGGGTACTGAGCGTGACCAAGACAAGAAGTCACTTAGATGTCTATCCACTCGTCAGTGACTTGCTTGATGTTGCAGTAGTGTGACTGGTCCTTTGACCTGCGGTGCTTCGGCTACTCACAGTGAGGTTATTGTAGTTTGACTGCACACATACATGGTCTCTAGCCATATGGGTCCATGCAGTGTAGATTGGCTGCAGTAGGTTCACTGTAGGAGTAGGGTATGCACCTATAAGGAATCTATCGACCTTGATAGAAGAGGAGTGATCCTATGTGATTTGTTAGACTGAGTTCTAAGACCTTGGCCAGGGCAGTAATATAAAGTGGAAAAAGAGTTTTCCACCATCGAACTCAAGTCGAATAAATCTTGACATATGACAGACGATGGGGTTTGACGAGTTGTCCATGACCTCCGTCCTGTAGGGATCCACGATAGTAGGACTGTATCACATGTTAACTGCACCTAGAGGTTCATCATTCCATTCTGCTGGGTAGCCACTACATGCTGCTAGGTGTCACTGGTGGATGGTGGGACTCACAGGGATTATCTCGATGATCGATAAACCCTAATGAGTTGAGTTGGAATCGTTCCAACCCATTGAAAGGAGTTTTCAATGATATTGAGATAGAGATCACAATATATCTCACTACCAGTCAGAATAGAACCTATGGGGTCACACACACTAGAAGTATTGACCGATCCGATGGTTGAAATCGTGATTAAGAATCACAAGTAATCAATTTGATTGATAAAGAAGTTGAAGAAGGAACCAAGAAAATTAATTAATTGGACTTGAAACAAGAGTCCTACTTCGGGTAGGATTCCTAGAATCCTAATTGGATTAGGACTGGGAATCCTAGTTGGAGTAGGACTGGGATTCCTACTTGGAATAGGATTCCTACAATGCTAATGAGATTAGGAATTTTGAATTAAAATAGGATTCCTACTTGGAGTAGGATTCCTAGAAATCCTAATTAGATTAGGACTTCGGATTCAAATAGAGTCCTAATTGGATTAGGACTAAAATTAAACAAATCCTAATTGGATTAGGATTCCTTAAGTCTAAATTAATTAATAATCTAATGAATCAACATGACTCCTAATTGGATTAGGATTGAAGAGTTCAATTGAGTCATGGTTCATTCAAGTCCTAGTTGGATTAGGACTAGCATAGATTGAACCCAATTGGCTAATCCTAATTGGTTGGGATTAAACCATAAGAGAGGCACCCAATCCTCTTTGGAAGAGGATTAGGGCATCACAAGAAGGAGGGATCACGCCCCTCCTCCTCTCCTTGTGTGCGGCATGAAGAGAGGGGCCGGCGCCCTCCTTCTCTCTTTGGAAAGTTATCTAGGGCTCCAACTTTGGAGGAGCCCTTGATGGCTATAAGAGGGACTATGAGGCCGGCACCCTACGGCATTTGAAACCTCTCTTCCTCCAAGCCGTGGCCCTCTCCTTTCCTTGGTGTTCTCAGCCGCAAGCAAGGGAAAAGCTCTCCAAGTGTTGGCGGCCTCCTTCCCTTCCCTTCCTTCATCCAACACAAGGAACAAGAGAAGGCTGCGTAGGGGATCATCTTCTTCCTCTTCTTCATCCTTCTTCTTCCTCCTTCTAAGCACAATCAAGAGTTGATTGAGAGGGAGGACATCAGCCATCAAAGCTATCTCTGCAAGGGAGCTAGCACCCCGGTGAGATAGAAAGCTTGGATCGGATCCTGCTTCGTGTGGATACCCGTAGAGGCCGGACGTTTGAACGGCTTCAAGCGAACCCTCTTCCAAAACCACGAATTCAGATTTGCGGTGATCATCTACCCGTGCAAGGTGAAGATTTGATCTTCCTAATAGTTTTAAAAGTTTTAATTCTTACCTAATTACGAAAGGTCTCGAAACAACGTTCATGCGATGAACGTCGAACCCGTGCATGCCGATTCCGCTGCCATCTGATTTAATTTTTGAAATATCAGCGGCATGGGCGGGTTCCCAACAGTGGTATCAGAGCGTAGGCTTCGTAGATTAAGGTAAGAATTAAATATCTAAAGGCTTATTAGATCTGAAAATTGAATGATCATGCATGCTGAAAAATTCTGCATGCAGATTTTTCAGGGGTGCTGATTTTTGCATGCTGATTTTTATGTGATAAAAAGATGATTCTAATTGCATTGTTAATGGGATTACAAAGTTTAGAATCATGATTAGCATAATCAGCGACCTATGTCATGATATAATCAGTTAGTTTTCAGATCTGAAAATTATAATTGTTGCATACGGTGATGATCATAGGATTCAAACCCTTTTGGTATCAAATGTAATGACCTGCGATGTGATCTGCAATGTCATGTAATTTTTCAGATGCTTGCATGCATCTTATTTGATGTTTTGAGAGGCCTGCGTGCCTCCTAAAAGGAGATATAATTTATTTTTATTTTTATTTTACATCTGGTTGTATTTCTGTGATGTGATGTACATCAACGATCAAGCTGAAGCAAAGGCATGAGATGAAAGGTGATCTAAGCGGTTGATGGCGATGGGATCAAGAGTTGATCAAGGATCGAATCAAGGAGGCTTAGAACCAATTCAAGAGTTGAAGACCACTTGATCGATTGATGTGCATGTGCTTGTAATACGACCTAATTAGAATCCATGATCATCACCTATTTAAAGTTTAACTTTATTTGATGCTGCGATTATAACTGCCTGTGATGTACCGTTTGCATGAGATGTGAATGCGAGTCGGGTAGATAGGTTTACATGTGATGTAGCAAACCCAATTGAGACCTAAATCAAAACCTCCTCAATCAAGTCGAGAGTGAACCGACATGAGCAAGTCATATTAGATTAATTGATCTAATTGGTGTCTAGGAAAGCATGAAAGGTGGTTACTTAATTAGGACCTTACTCTCTGAGTAAGGGGAGCCTCCCACCTGCTTACCTGGCCAATTGTTCGATTACTTCTTATGAAGGGCTCAAGTTGCAAACACTAAGACCTGATTAACCAATATTAAGTCAATAGGTCTTCCACTGTAGTAGAGCTGCTAAGGCCTTTCTGATGTTGATTTGTCTCGGCTGGACACAGTGGTCAAGTTGCATCGGGGGGCTGGACCTCTCTATAGACATGAGATGTTGTAGGGTAAAGGTGGGGTTGGGCACCAATAACTGTTAGGTGAGGACCCAATGACGACTTTATTCCTACGGTTATACGGTGGGTCTGACTTAACTAAGAAATGGGACCAATAACTGTTAGGTGAGGTCTTCATGGCTTAGAGACCAAGTTACACTGCAACATGCTTGAGAAGCATTGTACAAGAGTTGTACACTCATCCATCTATGTGTCACCAATAACTGTTAGGTGAGGTGGCATGTAAATTGGTGGGACCGCAGTACCCACTAGAAACCCTAGTCGTGTGGGATTTTCGTTTCCCTACCAGGAGAGTGTGAGGGATTCGAGAAAATAGTGGGAGTTACATTTGTTCTAAAAGACCTTAGAACAGATTAGGATCAAGTACAAAAGTCTAACTAGAATCTTTACTCTCTGCAGATACAATGTCAGCTTCAAACCCTTTGACCCGTATTCTTGAGACCAACCGATTGACCGGAACCAATTACAAAGACTGGTTTAGAAATCTTAAAATAGTTTTGGACTGTGAGAAGATAGGCTACATACTCGATTCAGATATCCCCACACTACCAGCACGTCCTACTGATGTTCAGCGTGAAATGCATAAAAGGTGGTTGGATGATGACATTAGAGTAAAATGCTATATGATGGCATTCATGTCTAATGAACTCCAATGCCAGCATGAAAATATAAAGACTGTTAGGGACATACTGGCACACCTGCAAGAGTTGTATGGTGAGCAGAGTCGCACAGCTCATTTTGAAGTGTCCAAGAGGCTCTTCAAAGCGAAGATGCGCGAGGGGCAGTCTGTCCATGATCACGGTCTGACCATGATCAAGGACCTAGAGGAGCTTGAGAAGCTCGGTATGGACATTTACAAGGAATTGCAAGTGGATTTGATCCTACAGTCACTTCCTGATTCATTTGGTCAGTTTATAGTAAACTACCACATGAATAAGATGGAATGCACTAAGACTGAACTAATCAACATGTTGGTAACTGCTGAGGGAGCCTTGAAAGGTTCAAGGGGCAATGTCCTTGCTGCTGAGTTGACTTCTGGTTCCAAGAGAAAGTCTACTTGGAAGAAAAAGAAGCCTGCTAAGAAGCAGAAGAAAGACAAGAAGCTAAAGAAGGAAGTTCAAAAGAAAAAGGCTAACGACAAAGGAAAATGTTTCCACTGCAATGTCGAAGGCCACTGGAAGAGAAACTGTCCTTCATACCTCGAGAGCCTGAAGAACAAGAAAGGTGACACACCTTCAGAAGGTATAGACTTGCTCATAATTGAAACTAATCTAACGGTTTCTTCTACTTCTAGTTGGGTTATAGATTCTGGTTCTAGTGCTCATTTGTGCACTACCATGCAGGGTCTAAAGAAAAGTAGAAGGCTGGCGGAAGGTGCGGTAACCCTTCGGGTTGGCAACGGGGCAAAAGTTGCTGCTGTGGCTGTGGGCACCTACCATCTGCGACTACCGTCTGGATTTAGTTTAATACTTAGAGACTGCTATTATGTACCTGTTGCTAGCAGAAATTTGATTTCTGTTTCATGTCTAGCACAGGAAGGTCATGTTTTTACATTTGACAAAGACTGCTGTTCTATTTATTTGAGAAATAAAATAGTCACACGTGGTTTCATGATTGACAGTCTCTATCATTTACATATGGATGTATCTGTGAATGTTACCGAGCAAGATGTGAGTGCCAAAGGATCCAAAAGATCCAGAGATGAGATAAACCAAAGATATTTGTGGCACCTCAGACTTGGCCATATTGGAGAGAATAGGATGAACAAAATGGATAAAGATGGGCTTCTCGGCTCATTGACTTCCGAGTCATATCCAGTTTGCGAGTCCGGTCTTCAAGAAAAAATGGCTAGACTGCCCTTTGTAGGACATGGGGAGAGGACCACTGAAATACTTACCCTAATACATACAGATGTATGTGGCCCATTCGATGTGCTAGCCAGGGGACGTTATTCTTACTTCATTACCTTTACCGATGATTATTCACGGTATGGGTATGTGTATCTTATGAGACACAAGTCTGACTCTTTTGAAAAGTTCAAAGAGTTCAAGAATGAAGTAGAAAAACAAACTGGAAAACCTCTTAAGGCTCTTCGATCAGATCGAGGAGGAGAATACCTTAGTAGAGAATTCCGGGACTATCTCAAAGAAAATGGCATAGTCTCACAATGGACACCTCCGGGTACACCTCAACTCAACGGGGTGTCAGAGAGGAGGAATCGGACCCTGTTGGACATGGTCAGGTCCATGATGAGCTTCACTGATTTACCTATGTTCCTTTGGGGAGATGCCTTACTCACAACGATTTATTTATTGAATAGAGTTTCCTCTAAATCCGTTCCTACCACACCGTATGAGATATGGCATGGTAAGAAACCAAGTCTGGGTCATCTCAAGATTTGGGGATGTCCGGCCCACGTCAAGAGACTACAGGCGGACAAGTTAGAGGCCAGGACCATAAGTGCTCGTTTTATAGGATATCCTAAAGAGTCATTAGGATACAATTTCTACATCTCAGAGGATCACAATGTGTTTGTGAGCCGTCATGCCATCTTCTTGGAAAATCAGTTTATCCTTGATAGAGGCAGTGGGAGGAAAATTGAGCTTGAAGAGAAAGTCTCTGAAAAGCAACGAGTCATGGATCCTATAGAACCCATTCATAAAGAGCCAGTACACGATGTCCCTCAACCACCTCGTAGATCTAGTAGGGTCTCCCATCCTCCCGATAGATACTTAGGTATACTTGAAGAGGATACCAAGAAAATGTTCCTAGTGGGAGATAGGGATCATACACAAGATCCCAAAACCTACGACGAGGCGATATCTGATATCGATTCCGAGAAATGGCTGGAAGCTATGAAGTCAGAGTTAGACTTCATGCATTCCAACCAAGTCTGGACCTTAGTAGATCCACCAGAAGGTATTGTACCTATTGGATGCAAATGGATCTACAAGAGGAAGATAGGTTCGGATGGAGAGGTAGAGACCTATAAGGCAAGGCTTGTGGCGAAAGGGTATAGTCAGCGCGAAGGCATTGACTATCAGGAGACCTTTTCACCTGTAGCCATGCTAAAATCCATCCGAACATTGCTTGCATTGCAGCATTTCATGATTATGAAATCTGGCAGATGGATGTGAAAACTGCTTTCCTGAATGGATATCTTGATGAAGATATCTATATGGAACAACCTTTGGGTTTCACTTCCAGTGATGGAGATCACAAGGTCTGCAAGCTGCAAAGGTCCATCTATGGACTAAAGCAAGCATCTCGGAGTTGGAACACTCGTTTCGATGACGCAATCAAAACGTTTGATTTCATCAAAAACGAAGAGGAACCGTGTGTTTTCAAAAAGGTTAGTGGGAGTGCTGTCGTTTTTCTCGTACTGTACGTAGATGACATTCTCCTGATTGGGAATGATATTCCCATGCTAACCTCGGTCAAGGTCTGGTTGTCAAAAAGAATTCTCCATGAAAGACCTTGGGGAAGCATCCTATATTTTGGGAATAAAGGTCTATAGAGATAGATCTAAAAGGATGCTTGGCCTTTCACAGAAGATGTACATAGAGGAGGTGCTGAAGAGGTTCAGCATGGAAAAATCCAAGAGGGGTCTCTTACCCCTAAGGCATGGAATTCATCTCTCCAAGAAGATGTGCCCCAACACATCTGAAGAGATTCAACGCATGAGCAAGATTCCCTATGCATCGGCAATAGGAAGCCTCATGTATGCCATGCTGTGTACACGACCTGATATAGCTCTTGCTGTGAGTGTCACAAGCAGATATCAGTTGGATCCAGGCAAGAAGCATTGGATAGCTGTGAAGAACAGTCTTAAGTACTTGAGAAGAACTAAGGACATGTTCTTGGTCTTTGGGAGAAGATCAGAGTTGAAGGTAGAAGGATGCACACATATTGATGATAGAAAGTCTACATCAGAATATGTGCAATTGTGATTCAGTAAATTAGAAGAGTTCCAAACAACTGATCATTATAGATTCTACCTTAGAAGCTGAATGTTAAGCCGTATCTAAGGGTGCAGTAGAAACCTTCTGATTAAAAGTTAATTGCAGAGTTAGGTGTAATGTCATCAGATGCCATAATACTTTACTGCGATAACATTGGCACCATAGCACTAGCTATGGAGCCATGGTCTAATCAGAAGTCCAAGCACATAGAGCGGCACTTCCATTTCATACGCGACTATGATGTAGAGGTGCAGAGAGTAGACTCCACGGATAACGTGGCAGACCCGTTCACTAAGCAGCTGAGTCAGCAAAAGACTGAAGCCCACCTTGAGAAGATGGGCCTAAGATATATGACCAATTGGCTTTAGTGCAAGTGGAAGATTGTTAGATGTATGCCCTAGAAGCCAATTTGGCTGACACATTGTTGATTCTAGGGACATAATTTTGTACTTGACTATTTATTATTGAATAAATAAAAGACATCTTTTCATTCATATTGTTTATGTGTCTATGAATCGTCCAAGGAATTAATAAGATGATGATACATATTTTCAAGAGTTGAGAATTTGAGCCATGTATCATTGGTGATTAATTTCTAAATGCTCCTGATCAATGAATCATCACGAGAACGGTGATCGATCCGATCAGTGCACAGATCACTTTCCTTCTGGATGGACGAGACTTGAGTCCACAGTGTAGGGACACTGAAGTGATAGTGCAGGTGCTTGTTAGAGAACAAGGGTACTGAGCGTGACCAAGACAAGAAGTCACTTAGATGTCTATCCACTCGTCAGTGACTTGCTTGATGTTGCAGTAGTGTGACTGGTCCTTTGACCTGCGGTGCTTCGGCTACTCACAGTGAGGTTATTGTAGTTTGACTGCACACATACATGGTCTCTAGCCATATGGGTCCATGCAGTGTAGATTGGCTGCAGTAGGTTCACTGTAGGAGTAGGGTATGCACCTATAAGAAATCTATCGACCTTGATAGAAGAGGAGTGATCCTATGTGATTTGTTAGACTGAGTTCTAAGACCTTGGCCAGGGCAGTAATATAAAGTGGAAAAAGAGTTTTCCACCATCGAACTCAAGTCGAATAAATCTTGACATATGACAGACGATGGGGTTTGACGAGTTGTCCATGACCTCCGTCCTGTAGGGATCCACGATAGTAGGACTGTATCACATGTTAACTGCACCTAGAGGTTCATCATTCCATTCTGCTGGGTAGCCACTACATGCTGCTAGGTGTCACTGGTGGATGGTGGAACTCACAGGGATTATCTCGATGATCGATAAACCCTAATGAGTTGAGTTGGAATCGTTCCAACCCATTGAAAGGAGTTTTCAATGATATTGAGATAGAGATCACAATATATCTCACTACCAGTCAGAATAGAACCTATGGGGTCACACACACTAGAAGTATTGACCGATCCGATGGTTGAAATCGTGATTAAGAATCACAAGTAATCAATTTGATTGATAAAGAAGTTGAAGAAGGAACCAAGGGAATTAATTAATTGAACTTGAAACAAGAGTCCTACTTCGGGTAGGATTCCTAGAATCCTAATTGGATTAGGACTGGGAATCCTAGTTGGAGTAGGACTGGGATTCCTACTTGGAATAGGATTCCTACAATCCTAATGAGATTAGGAATTTTGAATTAAAATAGGATTCCTACTTGGAGTAGGATTCCTAGAAATCCTAATTAGATTAGGACTTCGGATTCAAATAGAGTCCTAATTGGATTAGGACTAAAATTAAACAAATCCTAATTGGATTAGGATTCCTTAAGTCTAAATTAATTAATAATCTAATGAATCAACATGACTCCTAATTGGATTAGGATTGAAGAGTTCAATTGAGTCATGGTTCATTCAAGTCCTAGTTGGATTAGGACTAGCATAGATTGAACCCAATTGGCTAATCCTAATTGGATTGGGATTAAATCATAAGAGAGGCACCCAATCCTCTTTGGAAGAGGATTAGGGCATCACAAGAAGGAGGGATCACGCCCCTCCTCCTCTCCTTGTGTGCGGCATGAAGAGAGGGGCCGGCGCCCCCCTTCTCTCTTTGGAAAGTTATCTAGGGCTCCAACTTTGGAGGAGCCCTTGATGGCTATAAGAGGGACTATGAGGCCGGCACCCTACGGCATTTGAAACCTCTCTTCCTCCAAGCCGTGGCCCTCTCCTTTCCTTGGTGTTCTCAGCCGCAAGCAAGGGAAAAGCTCTCCAAGTGTTGGCGGCCTCCTTCCCTTCCCTTCCTTCATCCAACACAAGGAACAAGAGAAGGCTGCGTAGGGGATCATCTTCTTCCTCTTCTTCATCCTTCTTCTTCCTCCTTCTAAGCACAATCAAGAGTTGATTGAGAGGAAGGACATCAGCCATCAAAACTATCTCTGCAAGGGAGCTAGCACCCCGGTGAGATAGAAAGCTTGGATCGGATCCTGCTTCGTGTGGATACCCGTAGAGGCCGGACGTTTGAACGGCTTCAAGCGAACCCTCTTCCAAAACCACGAATTCAGATTTGCGGTGATCATCTACCCGCGCAAGGTGAAGATTTGATCTTCCTAATAGTTTTAAAAGTTTTAATTCTTACCTAATTACGAAAGGTCTCGAAACAACGTTCATGCGATGAACGTCGAACCCGTGCATGCCGATTCCGCTGCCATCTGATTTAATTTTTGAAATATCAGCGGCATGGGCGGGTTCCCAACAGATTTCATCGTCCTTGATATGGAACATGAGCCTAATTCTAAGAAACAAATCCCCGTGATCCTTGGGCGCTCCTTTTTAGCAACAGCCAATGCATGCATCAATTGTAGAACGGGGGTAATGAACATATCATTTAGGAACATGAAGGTAAAATTAAATGTGTTCAATGCGGCCGACCAACCCACGAGGAAAGTTGAGTGTTTTATAATAGACAAAATAGATGACCTCATAGAAGGAGATGCAAAAACTACCTCATTGTGTCTGGCTGAAGACAATAAACTTAGCACTTGTTGGGAGGCAACCCAATTCTCTTAGATTTTTTTTTTTAACATTGAGGACAATGTTAGGTTTAGGTTTGGGGGGTATTCATCTTGATTTTCATCCCAAAAAAAAAAATGTGTGTTCATTTTCATAATAATAATAATAAAAATTTTAATAATAAAAAAAAGTTTTTGTTTTTTTAAAAAACCTAATTTCTATACATTTATGCGAGAATGATAAATACACAAGGTATATAAAATCTAAAAAGCTCAATGACTAGTCGGAAGTAAATCAAATTTAAGTTCTTTTTATTAAGTCTCTCTTAGGGAGTTGTAAGCTAATTAATACTTTGGAATTTTACTACACACTGGCCAACCCTTCTAAGATCTAGGCTCGACAATATGTTGATAGTATAGTAGCAACCTTGGACCCTGATGAATCATACTTATCTAATTCAAAAAAAAAAATCAGTAAAAATGGATTTAATCAGGAACATCGAAAAGGGCTACCTATTGTCAAAGGTCAAGTGGGCTTGTGATGAGGACTCCGAGCATAAGTCCGTAGGGGAGTCTTGATGCCCGATACCTTATGCCAACTGGTGTGAGAGTTGTCGACTGACTGCTCGTTACACGGAGAAATCACCACAAGAGTAAAAGTGCACAATTTATATATCTTTTATTAAAAAAAAACTCTGTATTGACCTTGAAAAGATAATAGTGTGAAAGCCGTCGTTGTAAAAATTTGAGTAAACTGAAATATTACAGATAAAGCTCGTGAGGTACAAAAGTAAACAACCACAACTCTCGAAATCCTGCAGATAAGATGATTTTGAATCAGTGAGCAGGTCCTTTCGACTAATCCTTGGAAACTACTAGTATTTGCAATATTTTGGAGATCCGAACTCTTAGCTTGTGTACGGTCCAGATTTCACCGAGCACTCCAGTATAAATGAGTCTTACAACTCCCTGAACGGAAACTTAATGACTTTAACTTGAATTGCATTTTGACCTAGGATTTGGGCTGACTTAGTAAATAAAACCGTGTGTATTTTGAAATTCCTATCATTTATGTATCTTAAATTAGATTTTAATTAAAAAAAGAGAGTTTTTGAAATTCTTTACTAGTATGCATTTGGAATTTGATTTTCACTTCATAGATCAATCGATCTAAAATAATAATAATAATAAATAATAAAAATAATAATAATAATAATAATAATAAATGATTGATTTTAAGATTGAAGTTTGTGGGTATCTTCACTGAAAATCCTCACGAGACTATAACTCGTCCACTAGGGTAACCTAGAGGTTTAAAGCCTTGTTGCATATGGTAAATGCAATCGCGATGCTTGCGAAAGTGAGTTAGAATTTTTTTTTCTAGTTTTATTTTGCTCGAGGACTAGCAAAATGTAGGTTTGGGGGTGTGATAAGTGCTGATTAATCTATAATTTAATATTCTTTTTCCAGCACTTATCAATGTTCTTAAACGGATAACCACCTATTTTACCACAAAATAGAACAATCTTTGAAATAAATTTAAAATATGATGAGAAGTAAATAATTCACATGTCCTCGCCTTCCAAGCGTACCAGCCAGCATGTTTCAGTTCAATAACACTGGGTTCGAGCCTAATGCCCAACTGACATGCATGCACCCAAGCAATCCAACGGTTCATAAATTTCCATCTCCGCGCATCACATTTGCAAACTAAGCAAAACAGGGGAGACCTTTAATTTAAATCCACATATGGCCATTTCACGTCAAAATAGAGCAATAAAAGAATTTTTTCTGAAAATTACTGGAATCACTGTTCATATGAACAGTGTTCCGTGAAAACACTGTTCATATGAACAGTGTTAGAAAAAAAAAACTAAAAATGTATTTCACTGTTTATCTTCTTCCCCTCCCGCAGATCCCGCGGCCGTCCACCTTCCACGGCGACCTCCCGACAATCCCGCGACCAGATCCTCCGGCCCTTCTTTCGCCCGTGACGCATCCGGAGCCAATCTCATCTTCCTGCGATCCAGCCTCCACCGAGAACTCGTGATCCATTTCTTCCTCCGTGATCCACGTAGTGCACCAGCGCCATCAGCCCGTTCCAGCCGCATCCAACGAGCACACCGGCGAGCAACTCCTCCGAATTCACCTCCCAGCAGCCAATGGTCCAAAGAAGGAAAGCAATGAAGCATGATTTCATCCACGGATCCACACCAGCCACCAGCTGCCGAATCACAGAAATGGCGTTCCGCCTCTTCCTCTTCCGGATTCCCATCGATCCTCCAATTGGCTCCTCCCATCGTATCCCCTGCATCCGTGAAGGAAATCTCAGCAGCCGGTGATTCAGCCTCCCGCATCAAGCCAAGGATCACGCATCCAAATCGGGACATGTATTCAACCCCTTCTCCCGTCCGTATTCGTCTTCCACCGACCACTCTTCCGCGACCAGCTCCCATGATCCAGCCGTTGATGCGCATTCCGCCCAAGGATCATGCGTCCGTTCCCCTTGGATTCATTGCGAGGGAGAGATCTATGTAAAGGGTAGAAGAAGAGAGCCGAGGGGGGGGGGGAAGGCTCGATTCGAAAGAAACAGGGGAGACCCTGTTTCGGTGAAGAGACGAAGAGAGCTGAGAACCAGAGAAAAGAAATGAAAAAAAAAGAGAGAAAGGAGGGGGGAGAGAGAGTATTTTGGATATTTTGGGAATAATGGGAGGTGATCAATTTCATTTGAAGATGGGAGGTTGTCCGGAAGCCATGCTCGGCTAAACGTCTAGTCTAGGGCTGCATGAAGCCCTAGCAATGTATCAGGGCAATTGTAGTTCTTACTTTTTTATTATTTTGGAGCTTGTTTAAATTCTTATTTTCAATGAAATATTCCTTTATGATATTTAAACTTTGAGCATGCTAGTCACTAATCATGTTTGCTAAAGTAGTCTAAGATGATCCATGCCTAGGAAGATGAAGTGTGCTGCATCCTAAATTAACATACTTAGGTAGACACTTCATGCTACACCGAAGATGGATCTTCCTAACACTCTTTATGATTTTATTTTAAAAGGCTTGTAGCCAAATTGCATGCCTCTCCAAAAGATAAAAATTAAGAACACAGTCCTTGATGCAATGCTATGTGGTGGATTTCAAACCCTAGATCTATTTACTCTGATAAATTTCAATTCACACTCATAGTTTAATTTAGTTAAATCAGGTTAGCAAATCTTTTTCTTGATTTATTTTTAAAAAAAAAATAACTTATTCTTCAATCCCTGTGGACCAACATCCGTAATCACTATCCTACAGGATACGTGCTATTGCATGGTTTACTTTTGAAATTGAAAGAACCGATCAATTTTTGGCTCCGTTGCCGAGGATTGCTAGCATAGTTATTTTTCTTATCATTAAAAATTAAAAAAAATTAATTAATTAAAAAAACTTTCAAAAATATATATATATGTCTAAAATAAAATAAAAATTATTTTCTATTATTGTTACTTTTCTTATCTCCTCTTTCTCTCTCACTAATTTTTAATTTTTCTTTTTATACTATTTGATCAGGAATCGACAAAATCTGGGATGATCAAAAGAAGAACTGCTGGAAAAGGAATGCTGTAGAGGTTTGCTTAAAAAAAAAATTAAATTGCTGGGGAAATTCTCTTTGGTAACCTCTAAACCTGTTGCCCAAGGTGACAAGCCAAGAGGGGGGGGTGAATTGGTTTCTCTTAATTTTAACTATCTTACTTATGTTAATTGATGAGTTAGTGAAATAAACAAATCACAATACAAACAACAAGAAGTATAGTGGTTCGGTGCTCTCCTTAGCACCTACGTCCACTCCCCAAGCGACCCCTTGAAAATTCACTATAATCCCGCGGATTACAGTTGGATTGTTTTCCGGGCTCACAATCCAAAAACCTTTACACTTTGGTTTTTTGGGTTCACCAAAAACCTATGTTGGTTTTACGGGCTCACCAACGAACCTTTACAATTGGTTTTACAGGCTCACCAATCAACCTATTTCGTTGGTTTTGCGGGCTAACCAACTAACCTTTACAAGGAGTTTAATAAACAAAGAAAGAAGATTTAAGCTCCTAGATGAGCAAATATAACAATATAATCTACAAAGAAGAGTTTAGAGAATAGTTATCGCTTGATGTGACTTCTCTCTTCTTTGTCAAGGATGCTTCACTCTTCAAGGATGGATGGAGCTCTTAATGACTCTTTGAATCTGCTCAACCACTTTCTTTTGACTCTTGAATGAAGCACTTGGATGAAGAAGATTAGGGCACTTTCTCTTTCTTGTGTACACTTTGATATTCTTTGGAAAAGATGTTCTCTCTGATGAATAGTGCCACTTTAAATAGTTTTCTTCATCCATTGGACAAGCCCCAATGGTTAGAATTCAAAAACTAGCCGTTACTCACTGTTGGAAGGACAAAAAGTACTTCTGCAGAACTAGCCGTTATGCTTCTGCCCGTGTTTGGGTCGGCTCAACCTGTCCTTGGGTCGACCCAACTTTCACTTGGGTCGACTCAAACTTTCCTTGGGTCGACCCTCTCAGAACCACAGAAACTTGCAATTCAGCCTTCCTTCACTTGGGTTGACCCAACATTTCTTTGGGTCAACTCAACTTCTTCTTGGGTCGACCCTCTCAGGGTTTCCAGAGAACCTTTTCTGTCATCTGTTCTGTCTTGCCTTTGGGTCGACCCTCTCAGGATTTGGGTCGACTCAAGCTTGGGTCGACTCAACTTCATCTTAGGTCGACCCTCTCAGTATTTCCAGAGAACTATTTTCTGAGTTGTTGAGAAGCTTGAAGTTTGGGTCGACTCATGCTTTCCTTGGGTCGACCCAACTTACTGTTCATCTGTGCCATTTTTGCAGAAGTGTGCCAAATGCTTTCTTGATGTGCCGGGGTCGACCCAATCAACCTTGGGGTCGATTCAATCCACACTTTGCTGCAACTCAAGGTTAGATTCATCCAAGTAAACAATGAAATGCATCTTTAACTTGTTATATAAATATACTGAGAGTAACAGACTTATAAATGAAGTATCGAATTAACTTATAACATACTCTCGATTATTGCTTGTTAATCATCAAAATAACACTATCATCCTCAAAACCTTTCTTATTTAAATTGATTCTCAATTAGCTTGAAATTATTGTGGTGATCATGTGATTTTAATTTTAGCAAAAATTTGAATGCATGCCTGATACATATATACAAATTAATCCGCACATAGTAAGGACAATCACCCCAACAAGATAAGAGCCGGATTTCATCACCGGACTCTTGCCCAACTTAGGTGAACTCAATCTCACATAGTGTCACTTTAATTAAAATCAATTAGACGTTGGCCCTTAGGGACATTCGAGCTCAATAGGACGAAGATCACCGAAAGTTGCACCAATTTCGCTCTGTGGCTTAGTTGATGTCTAGGCAAGCTTTGTCCCTATAAGGAAGACAGTTCATCTGTTCGAGGCAAGTGGGTTTTAAGTGGGACCTTTGCGAATGCATCGTGACCCCTCCACTTACCTGGGAGCTTACTTGGTCAACTCGGTTCATTAGACCGGATTGGAGGCTTAGGTGCTATCTTCAAACCAGTTAGAAGCTGTCTAGTGATTTTAGAACAAATACAAGGATTGATGTGTTTATCTTTTATTGCATGCTTGACTGATCAAGTACTAGTGCATGCAAGGGAGTCGTTCTAGAATACGTGACCTATTACCTTTGGACCCTGAAATAGAATGGACCCTTAGGAATATTCAGCTGAGATCAGAACATTAGATTTATCCCCACCTCCTGAGATGGCTGAAGAACAACCCCAACTCCTGAGGGAGTACTTTACTCCCACCATTTACACTTCCCCATCTTGCATTCGATTACCTGAGGTAGCAGCTGTACAATACGAAATAATGTCTAGTGTGATCCAAATGCTCCCATCTTTTTATGGGCTCACCAACGAAGAACCATATAAACACCTAGATAAATTTCTTGAGATATGCACCACTGTCAAGATTCAGAACTTCACTGATGATGCTCTGAAACTTAGATTATTCCCTTTTTCCCTTAAAGATAGAGCCAAACAATGGCTGAATTCTTTAGAAGCTAACTCGATTCGTTCTTGGGATCAAATGCAACAAGAATTTCTTAAAAAATACTTTCCCATTGGAAGAACGAACCAGTTTAGACGTGCCATTACAAGCTTTTCCCAAACTGAGGGAGAAGAATTTCATGAAACTTGGAAGAGATTTCGGGACCTAATCCGTAAATGCCCTCATCATCAAATACCTAAGTGGCAGCTAGTGCAATGTTTCTATGACGGATTGACTGAACAAAACCATCAGATGATTGATGCCGCATGCGGGGGGACATTCATGCTTCAAAATGACCATGAAGCATGGCAATTATTTGAAAATATAAATGAAAACTCCCTCCACCATACTTCATGTTCTCGTCAAGCACCTCCGAATTCTCAAAGAAAAGGTACCATTTGTGAAATAAGTCATTCTATGGATCTGTCTAGCAAGGTAGATGCATTGTCCCATAAGATTGACCAACTGATGATAGGTGGGCATTACATTAACTCTTTCCAAGCACAAGTGTGTACTATCTGTTCTAGCCCATCCCACCCTATTCAAGAGTGCCCTTCAGCGCCCCAATTCTCCGAACTCGTGCAAGAATACATCAATGCTGCTCAAACACAGCCTAGATCGGGTAATGACCCATTTTCCAATACATATAACCCAAGATGGCGAAATCATCCAAATTTTTCTTGGAAGCAGCAAGCTTCGAATACAGCCCAACCCTATTCCCAAAATTTTCAAAATCCTCAGAATTTTCAAACCCCACAAAATATTCATCCCTACCGTCCCTCGATTCAATTTCAACACACTCCTCCTCCACCCCAAAGAAACACAGCCTTTGAGGAGAAAGTGTTGAACGCCCTTCAAGGTTTGGAAACTATTACACAATTGGTGCACTCTCACACGTAATTCATCGTCAAGCTAGAATCCCAAATGGGGCAACTAGCTAATGTACTGAATAAGTGAGAGGAAGGAAAGCTTCCAAGCCAACCATTAAGTAATCATAGGGGACAATACATGGCTCAAGAAAATCAACTAAATGCAATTCATCATGAACAAGCCAATGCTTTGACTACCCTAAGGAGTGGACGTGTAGTAGACAATAAGATTGGGGAAGATAACAATAAAGAAGATGAAGAAGAGGATAGACATGTGTCAAATAAAAATCTAAAAACTTCTTCTTCTTCAGCTAGTCCACCTTCTGCCAAAACTCACATCCCAAAGGCCCCATTTTCTAAAGCTCTTAATTCACCCTCTCCCTTTGGCAAAAAAGGAACTTCACTAGAGGAGATGATGGAGGTATTCAAGCAAGTTAAAATCAACCTTCCGCTTCTTGATGCTATTAGACAAGTTCCCTCCTATGCCAAATTTCTCAAAGACCTTTGTACCCAAAAGCGAAAATCTAGGACACATGTGCCTAGAAAGGTCTTCCTAACTGAACAAGTAAGTTCTATTCTCCAACACAACACCCCTCCAAAATTCAAAGATCCTGGTGCTCCCATCATCTCTTGTGTTTAGGAAATAATTTCATCGATCGAGCACTCTTAGATCTAGGGGCAAGTGTCAACCTTTTACCTTATTCAGTTTATGAGAAACTTGGGTTAGGTGAGTTAAAACCAACCTCGGTATCCCTTCTTGGCTGATCGATCTGTAAAAACACCACGTGGGATAATTGAAGATGTTCTTGTCAAGGTACATAAATTCTATTTTCCAGTAGATTTCATCGTCCTTGATATGGAACATGAGCCTAATTCTAAGAAACAAATCTCTGTGATCCTTGGACGCCCCTTTTTAGCAACAGCCAATGCGTGCATCAATTGTAGAATGGAGGTAATGAACATATCATTTGGAAACATGAAGGTAAAATTAAATGTGTTCAATGCGGCCGACCAACCCACGAGGAAAGTTGAGTGTTTTATAATAGACAAATAGATGACCTCATAGAAGGAGATGCAAAAACTACCTCATTGTGTCTGGCTGAAGACAATAAACTTAGCGCTTGTTGGGAGGCAACCCAATTCTCTTAGATTTTTTTTTTTAACATTGAGGACAATGTTAGGTTTAGGTTTGGGGGGTATTCATCTTGATTTTCATCCCAAAAAAAAAAATGTGTGTTCATTTTCATCATAATAATAATAAAAATTTTAATAATAAAAAAATGTTTTTTAAAAAAAACCTAATTTCTATACATTTATGCGAGAATGATAAATACACAAAGTATATAAAATCTAAAAAGCTCAACGACTAGTCGGAAGTAAATCAAATTTAAGTTCTTTTTATTAAGTATCTCTTAGGGAGCTGTAAGCTAATTAATATTTTGAAATTTTACTACACACTAGCCGACCCTTCTAAGATCTAGGCTCGACAATATGTTGATAGTATAGTAGCAACCTTGGACCCTGATGAATCATACTTATCTAATTCAAAAAAAAAAACATCAGTAAAAATGGATTTAGTCAGGAACATCGAAAAGGGCTACCTATTGTCAAAGGTCAAGTGGGCTTGTGATGAGGACTCCGAGCATAAGTTTG
Organism: Phoenix dactylifera; assembly: GCF_009389715.1. Classification (NCBI taxonomy): domain Eukaryota; kingdom Viridiplantae; phylum Streptophyta; class Magnoliopsida; order Arecales; family Arecaceae; genus Phoenix; species Phoenix dactylifera. The sequence goes on along the minus strand of NW_024068125.1, from coordinate 53,574 downwards.
TAGGGGAGTCTTGATGCCCGATACCTTATGCCAACTGGTGTGAGAGTTGTCAACTGACTGCTCGTTACACGGAGAAATCACCACAAGAGTAAAAGTGCACAATTTATATATCTTTTTTAAAAAAAAAACTCTGTACTGACCTTGAAAAAGATAATAGTGTGAAAGCCGTCGAGAGGTACAAAAGTAAACATCCACAACTCTCGAAATCCTGCAGATAAGATGATTTTGAATCAGTGAGCAGGTCCTTTCGACTAATCCTTGGAAACTACTAGTATTTGCAATATTTGGAGATCCGAACTCTTAGCTTGTGTACGGTCCAGATTTCACCGAGCACTCCAGTATAAATGAGTCTTACAACTCCCCTGAACGGAAACTTAATGACTTTAACTTGAATTGCATTTTGACCTAGGATTTGGGGCTGACTTAGTAAATAAAACCGTGTGTATTTTGAAATTCCTATCATTTATATATCTTAAATTAGATTTTAATTAAAAAAAGAGAGTTTTTGAAATTCTTTACTAGTATGCATTTGGAATTTGATTTTCACTTCATAGATCAATCGATCTAAAATAATAATAATAATAAATAATAAAAATAATAATAATTATAATAATAATAAATGATTGATTTTAAGATTGAAGTTTGTGGGTATCTTCACTGAAAATCCTCACGAGACTATAACTCGTCCACTAGGGTAACCTAGAGGTTTAAAGCCTTGTTGCATATGGTAAATGCAATCGCGATGCTTGCGAAAGTGAGTTAGAATTTTTTTTCTAGTTTTATTTTGCTCGAGGACTAGCAAAATGTAGGTTTGGGGGTGTGATAAGTGCTGATTAATCTATAATTTAATATTCTTTTTCCAGCACTTATCAATGTTCTTAAACGGATAACCACCTATTTTACCACAAAATAGAACAATCTTTGAAATAAATTTAAAATATGATAAGAAGTAAATAATTCACATGTCCTCGCCTTTCAAGCGTACCAGCCAGCACGTTTCAGTTCAATAACACTGGGTTCGAGCCCAATGCCCAACTGACATGCATGCACCTAAGCAATCCAACGGTTCATAAATTCCCATCTCCGCATCACGTTTGCAAACTAAGCAAAATAGGGGAGACATTTAATTTAAATCCACATATGCCCATTTTCACGTCAAAATAGAGCAAGAAAAGAATTTTTTCCGAAAATTACTGGAATCACTGTTCATATGAACAGTGTTCCGTGAAAACACTGTTCATATCAACAGTGTTAGAAAAAAAAAACTAAAAATGCATTTCACTATTTATCTTCTTCCCCTCATGCAGATCTCGCGGCCGTCCACCTTCCACGGCGACCTCTCGACGATCCCACGACCAGATCCTTCGGCCCTTCTTCCGCCCGTGACGCATCCGGAGCCAATCTATCTTCCTGCGATCCGGCCTCCACCAAGAAACTCGTGATCCATTTCTTCCTCCGTGATCCACGTAGTGCACCAGCGCCATCAGCCCGTTCCAGCCGCATCCAACGAGCACACCAGTGAGCAACTCCGGATTCACCTCCCAGCAGCCAATGGTCCAAAGAAGGAAAGCAATAAAGCATGATTCCATCCATGGATCCACACCAGCTACCAGCTGCCGAATCACAGAAATGGCATTCCGCCTCTTCTTCTTTCGGATTCCCATCGATCCTCCGATTGGCTCCTCCCAGCGTATCCCCTGCATCCGTGAGGAAATCCCAGCAGCCGGTGATTCAGCCTTCTGCATCAAGCCAAGGATCACGCATCCAAATCGGGACATGTATTCAACCCCTTCTCCCATCCGTATTCATCTTCCACCGACCCACTCTTCCGCGACCAGCTCCCATGATCCAGCCGTTGATGCGCATTCCGTCCAAGGATCATGCATCCGTTCCCCTTGGATTCATTGCCAGGGAGAGATCTATATAAAGGGTAGAAGAAGAGAGCCGAGGGGGGGGGAAGGCTCGGTTCGAAAGAAACAGGGGAGACCCTGTTGCCCAAGGTGACAACCCAAGAGGGGGGGTGAATTGGGTTTTCTAAAAATTATGTTCCCTAATTTTTACTTTGAATAGAATGCAGCGGAATAATAAGATGTTATTTACTTAAGCTCTAGGCAATTACAAGTAAAGCAGTGGAAAATTAAGCTAGAGCAATTATACTATGGCTTTAGGGTGCAATTGATCTAAAATTAACTTATAGTTGTATGATCAATTTTAATCTATGTGTATGGTAAGAGTGGAGTGGAAGCTAAGCAAACTCTAAACAATCACTTATAACTCTATAGAAAACAAAGCTAGAGATATTACACAATCAAAGCATGAATGTAAGGCATGAAATACAAGAGATAGGCATCACAAACACAAAGATGTATAGTGGTTCGGTGCACCCAGCACCCTACATCCACTCCCCCAAGACTTCTTGGAAATTTCACTATAATCTCTCAGATTACAGTCAGTTGTTTTACAAGCTCACAACCCAACTTGTTGTTTTGCGAGATCACAACGAACTCGGTCGGTTTTCACAGGCTCACCGACTAGAACCTACCGATTGTTTTCACGGGCTCACAATCCACACCTAGTTGGTTTTCCCCAAAGGCTCACCAACCACAACCTTACAACGATTGTTTTCCGGGTTCACAATCAACCCAGTTGGTTTTCCCCCAAAGGCTCACCAACCACAACCTTACAACGTTGGTTTTCCCTTTGGCTCACCAACAAACCTTAACAACGTTGTTTTTCCTTTTGGCTCACCAACAAACCTTAACCCCTTGATTCAATCCCTTGATTGAATCAAGTTACAAGATATTAGACAAAGAATTTAAAGCAAATACAAGCTTCTTAACTAAGCAAATATAGCAAATATAAACAAATGGAGTAAAGAGAGGCTCTCAAACGAATTTTGAAGATGAAGGAACTCGGCTTTCTTCTTTACTTGACCCTCTTCTGATTTGGCACGAAGTAGAGAATCACCGAGGCAGCACACGGATGGAGAGGAAGCTTTGGGATTCACTTTGGATGCTCTTCTTCTCTCTATTTTACTTTTGAATGACCCTTTTGTGCTTATGGGGAGATTTTTCTTGTAATCTCTTTGAAATCTCTTCCCTAAATGTTCTCTCCCACTTCCATACCCTCTTCCCTAGCTTCTCCTCTTGATTTTATAGCTTTAGAGGAGTGGAAATAAAAATCTAGCCGTTAGAGACAAAAATAAAGCCGTTGGAATCAAGAAAAAACTAGCCGTTATGCCTCCCAGCGTGCTAGAGTCGACTCGGCTGAAGCAGGAGTCGACTCGGCTGAATAAGAGTCGACTCGTGAATAGTAGTCTGCCGGCACTGTAGCTGGGAGTCGACTCCGCACTGTACGCGCTGAAGTTGGAGTCGACTTGAGATCACTGTAGCGCTGAAAATCAACTCTCTGTCTTTTTGTTTGTTCTCAGTCGGAGTCGACTCGTAGAGTATTGGAGTCGACTCGAGCACTGTTTCTTGAGACTCTAGAGTGCCAGAGTCGACTCTAAACTTTCCGGAGTCGACTCGAGGACTATTCTTTTGAATCTTTCTTTGAATTTGCTCCTTCATTGAATCCTTTGAACTTGAAACTTGGGCCAATGAAGTGTAGCTTTCTTCCAACTTTTCTTGAGAGCTTTCGAAGCCTTCTTGTATTTTTCCAACTTGATGTGTTCCTTGCAAAACAAATATCTTTCTTCTTGCAACACAAGCATTAGTAATTATACTTCAAGATTTTGTGATCATCAAATTAATCTTTAAATCAATTTTTGGGTCATCAATCTCCCCCTTTTTGATGATGACAAAACTTGGAGTAAATGCAATATAAAATATATTGTGTTCTAGAAGTAATGCATAGCTAAGTTGTATGAAGTAGAAATATGTATTTTTAAATATACTTCATGATAATGCTTTAGATTTAATCAACTTAACATAATCACACATAAAGCATTATGAGCATATACTTAGATATTTCTCCCCTTTTTGACAACATCAAAAGATAGTGACATTAAGACAAGATAATAATACTTAATATTTCTTTTTCTTATTGTACTCTGATTTGGCATGTCAAATTATTGCAAGAATATGATCATATAAACTCAAGGCAATAATATTAGAAAAAGATTATGAGCAAGATCAGAGCCAATTAGGATAATTTCAGAGCAAATTATGATGAGAGCACATCGAATGTGATTCCAAGGATAGTTTTCAACTCAAGTGTAAGTGGAATCTTTCTTAAGTTAATTCAAGAAGTACCACAAATGATATTCAAGAAAAGCACGAATGGAAATCTAACATTCTTCAATAATAAGTATGAAAGCTTGTTCATTTAAGATCTTTTGCCCAATATATTAAGTATTTTAGCAACATGAGAGCAATTTAACTAATTTTCAGAGTATAAGAGCAATATATTAAATATGATTGCAAAGTTCTTTTATGGTGTAAGAATATTGTGGCATAAATACCAAAACATGAATTCATGCAATTTATGATATCTTAGAGCATACATAAAATTCAAAGCTTTGAAGGTTCTTTTAAGCTTTTTAAAGACTTTATTCCTTTAAAAAGAAGCACATTTTGGTACATATAATAATGAATTGGCACAAAATTGAAGTTCTAAAGACAAGCCAATAAGAACTCATTAGTGAATTCCAAAAATAGGTTTTCTAAGAGATACTCAAGAAAATTCAACACATTATTCTTCCTCTTTTCATTAAACTAGAGGCTCTTAAGATCAACTGTTTGAATTGTGCAATTTGGTTCATGATTGATGCATAAGATATACTAACCAAATAACAAGCCTCAAGGTGTATCATAAAGATTTTCAGATTTAAATTTCAGATGATACATATTGGAGAGTATTAGGATCACTTCTCATTTAGTATTCTTTCTCTCTCCTTTAGTTATAGATTTATGCGATTAAGTTCCATAAGATCTCTCCTTCTGAAATTTTCTTTCTCCCCTCAATTGATCATTCCATTTAAGAGTTTAGAATTTGAAGAAATGTTCAATAAAATTGTCAATCTCAAAAAAATAATTTTCTATAAGTTTCAGCTTATTTTCATAAACTCAAGGTTTGAGATAAGACAACCTTTATAGAACTCATCTCAAGGTATAAACTTATTATAATTAAAGCAAGTCTTGCAATATAAGGAGGTTCATCAAAATCAATCCATAAAAATCAAGGTATGCATCAAATTAAAGTAACTTTAGGATAAGATACTGAATATCTAAAGCTCCCCTCAAAAGATGCATTCTTCTTTAATCATTCTTTTCTTTGTTGAATTTCAGATTTTAATGATAAACGTGAATAAAACTGAAATTTATGATATCAAGAATGTAGAGTGATCTAGAATTATTCAAAATTTATAGCAATCACTCTTTTTAATCTTTCAAGAACAAGTTATGCTTCCTCTTAATCTTTGAGAAAATGTACTGAAATATTAATCAGAAAATGATTCATTTGAAGCTCAATTTCTTTAAAAGCAATTACATTTTCTTTCTTTTAAGAGTCATTTGAGTGAGCTAAAATATTTCTAGCTTTAAGATCATTCACTTCTTTTAAAAATATTTTATTTTTGATGGAAGAAAATATGAGAAGGATATAGATGATCATTATATATTTATAGAACTCAATTTCTTAATCATAGTTTTTCAGCAATGTATACATGAAGCACAATAAATCTTTTTAATATCAAAATAAAATCATATATTTAAAAATATTTGTTTGCAATCAAGATCATCGAAAGACACATCATTTGGACCAATATTAGTACACTTTAAAGATAAGAAATGATATGTTTCAGATGCGTATCGGGGCAAGCAATCAAGGCATCAGAATTATTCTATTTTTCTTAACGTAGTTTTATCTAGAAATCATATTGAGTTTAAGCTTTTATATAAAATCAGATTCTGAATTTCATAAAGATTTTCAATAGAGGCTTTCAAATCATAATTTGAGATATGTATCTTCCACATTGTAGCTCATCTTAAATCATTACGATTGAAAACACATATTTCAAACATATAAGAGCATATTCAGAATATTTGTATTTATGTTGAGTTTTGGTATAAATTAGAACATTATATACCAAGTTAGGCAAGTTGAAGATAAACAAAATCAATTCATTTTGCCTAAATAGAGATATACTTCTCTTCTCCTTTTTACAGTTTATTCAACTTTCAGATTTCAAAGATGATTGTGAACGACAAATCTAAATTTCTTTTCAATAATACCAAACAAAAATTTTATGTAGTATTTCAAACATTCAATCAAATTGTCCAAGCATGGAGCATTACAAAATATTGAGAACCCATAATTCAAGACATCATGCCACATGCAAAATATATTATGTGTTAAGTCATGCATTAAAATATTAAAAGCATGTCAAGGATCAAAATCAATTCTTTTCAAATAAACTCCCCCTATTTAAATATAATCTTCCAATAATTTCATCCTTTAGATGTGTTCCAACTGACTTGATTCTTCTATATACTTTCATTTACTTTGTCATTCATTTCCTTATAGTTTTTTGAATTTCTTTTCTTAACCAATTAACGAATATTTTGATATTGTTTTTTTTTGTTTTTACTTTCTTATGCTCTATACTCTATTTGCCTCCCTATCCGGTGGAGTTGGAAGGGGCACGAGGTACTACCACTAGCCTTCCTCTTGTGCCCGTCCCTAATATACCCTAACACCGAATAGTTGGGTCAAATAGTGCCGGGTACTACCACTAGCCTCCCCATGGCACCATCCCTATGATGAGCAATATAGAAAATTTAAAAGGTTTACTTCAAACTCTCCCTGTTTAAAGTGTAATTAATTGCGGATTTTATCCCTTTCGCGAGTCTCATAAATGTCCAAATATATTATGCTTGTTTTGCTTTTCCTTAAGATTGAAGTATTTGCCTTTACTTAGATTTTACTTCTCTTGAATAATATCTTATTTTCTTTTTTTTTATCTCTCTCTCTTTTCGTCTATTCTCAAGTAATTTACATGAAAGAGCAGAATAAAGAAATAATCTTATGTATCATATAGATGTATATCATGCAAACAACATTTTCATTGTGCTCAAGGATTCATAACTTCTCACAAGTTATTTTACATCAAAATTTTAAGCATATACTTGTGTATTTCATGGTTATGATATAGGCAAAGAAATAATTTAGTTTGGGCAAACCATGAAACAATTTCTAAAGTATAAGTCAGTCAATACATATATAGACATGATATCAAAAATTAATAATTAAAGAATTTAATCATGCCATAATAAGATTTAAGTTATTGACTTTGCTCAATTAATGTATGAGAGAGGTATCTAAAATTACCTACTCATTCTATATTCTTCAAGCCAAATACCTACTAGATTTTTTATGTACGAACTTTTGGCTGAAGGAGGTCCTCTCTCTTGTTTGCATGTGAATGTTTATTGTATCTTACATGGAGATATCCTTCAAGTTGAAATCTCTCATTTTCTTGCTCAAGGATCCTGCATTATTAACAAACTCCTTTTCTTTCTTGAAAGAAAGTCATTAGTTTCTTTCAAGATACAAAACATTCATCCAACATATTTTTTAACTAGATGACTCAATATAAGATATGACAATAGGTTGCAATGTTGAGTCACTTTACTCAAGAGATTGCCTAAATATAAGCAAGCACGTATCATTTGAATTAAAGAGATAGTTTCATTAATCAAGATGGTTCAAGGACAAGCATGTGAGGCAATAGAAAGATTCATCAGATCAAATCAATTTCTTATTTTCAAAATCAATTTTAGTTTAGATTCTATTTGCTAAGATAATTATCAATAAGACATGTTAGCTAAGTTTTAATCAACTTATCTTAAACGGTTGTTTCTATTAAAATTCAGATTATGATTTATTTGTTATCAATAAAATATGATTCATTAAAGTTTAGATTGAAATCTTGCACAAGGGCACATAATTGAGCATACAATCTGGTCTACTAGCTGTATGATAAAATAATTATTCTATCATGCTTCAATACAGCTTTAAAACAATAGATCTACTTTGCTCATCCTTTTCAAATTCTACAAGATGGGATCATAGACATACCTTCTTTCATGCCAATCTTCTATAAGAGTTGTATTGTGGGACTAACTTTGGTCAATGAAGATCCCCTTTCTTGTTTGGCGAGAGAAAATGTTAATTCATTCATCATACATATTTCAAACTCACCTTGCATGAGCTTAGTAAAATCTTCATATAAATCTCCATTAGTAGAATCAAAAATGATGTCATCAATGTATACTTTGAGCAAGTAAGGATATCACAAATTCTTCTTTTGATGCATAGATTTATCACTATTACTTTCTATCAAAAAGGTTGCTTAAGCTTTTATATCATGCTTTTGATGCTTTTTTCAAATCATATATTGCTTTATCATATTTGTAATGAGTGTTTTCAAATATGGTGGTTATTTAACATATATCTTCTTAATAAAGTAAGCACATTAGGAGTCCATTCTACACACTCATTTGATAGAATATAAAGCTCATAAAGCAAGCAAATGATAATGGTGATCTTTACTTCTAATCATGCAAGAATTTCATCAAGATCTATTTCATCTTTTCTTGATTTAGTCTTTTAGTAGTCATCAATTTTTCTTCATTAAGTGCATTTCTGAAAAACTCAATTTGGTTCTAATTATTAACATATTTTCAGATTGTTATATGTAAAAGATTAACCATATACATATATAATTTGATCTTAGTATCTTGATAATAAATCATTAGTCTCATAAAGAATAAAATGACTTGATATTTCTGCAACTAAAATCTTTTTATTGAATATTCTATATGCATTGCTTGATGAATGATATCCAAGGATAGACATATCTCTATCAGATTTGGCATTATTTTCATAAGAACATATCAAGCATAACATGTACGACTGAAAAATATGAAAGATATGCAATAGTTTATTTTCTATTTTCAGAAGATCAAAAGGAGTTTTCATCAAAAATAGATATAATAGAAATCATTATGTATGACAAGCAGTGATGATAGCTTTAAACAAAAATTATTTAAGTAGACTATCATATACCATTGTCTTTTTCATTTCTTCAAGAGTTCCATTAACACTATTTTACTTATGGTGTCCTTGGTGCTGAAATAATTGGATTATTTTCTGTATAAACTTTATCAGGATTTTGGTTTTCAACACTGTGCCTTGAACTCTTTATCTTCACAGTTTGGGAAACCTTTTTCATTTGAAACACTTTTACAAGATTTAGCAAATACAGAAAATACTTCAATTTTATTTGCCAAGAACAAATCCAATGTAAGCTTTTGAAAACTTAGTGATGGAAATAACATCTTTAGATTTAGAAAATTGATTCTTGTTTGTTTCCTTAGTTAGCATGCATAGCAAATTTTGACCTTCAGAAGATAATCTAAGTAAGCCAATGACAAGGTCTTTTGAGATTAAGTACATACTAGCATGAGTTGATTTTATATGCCAAAGATGGTTTCTTTAATCTTGGTATTCATAGTGCATATATTCAAAAGCACACCAAGTACACATTATCATATCTATGATCAATAAACAATAATGCCATGGATAAAAACTCTCAATCAAGCATATAGAGAATTCATAGAGTTATTCTTAATAAATTGATTAATCATTTAGCAACTTATCCAATAGTGAGTAAAGTATACTATAAAATGAAATGATTTGATTATATTTCCAAAAGTATTTTTCTATATCACAAAATTGATCAATACTTGCAATTCATATCAAATACTAAAGCAAAAATAATGATGAGATGCAAGGATTACTGATTTCATTATTATTATTTTTGTTAATTACTTTTCATAAGTATATTTTAAGTTCTTTTGTTCCATGGGTATCTTGGCACACCTATGTCTACATCCTCATATTTTCATTTTGGGTACCCAAGCTTGCTTGGGTCCTTGAGAGTTAGGACATATGGTTCCTTTTGGAACCCAAATCTGTTTAATAGTAATAACTTTACCATTTGATTTAATTGTGTTAGAATGATGGGAAAAGTTGTTATGCCCATTCTTTTCATGTTTGAAATAAGTTATCTTAATTTAATGGTTTGCTTAGTGAATTGATAACCTTTTTCTCTAGAGATTTATGTTAAGTAATGGAGTCAAGCCAAGTTTTGATTTATCATAAGCAACATATTGGCTTTCAAACATCATTTTTAATCATTCTGAACTTACGGTGAATTTGTTAATAAAAGATTTTAATTGATTAATTTCTTTACTTAAGTTTTGATTTTCTTTAATTAAGCTATGATTTTTTTGAATCAATTCTTCTGAAAATGACCTTAAGCTTGTTATTTTCAGAATTTAGTTTGTCTTGTATTTCAGCAATAGAATTTCTTTCTTTTGAAATTTCCAAATTTAGCTTTTTAAGATTTTTATTTTTCATAGCTAATTTTCTACATTCACCATACAAATCATGAAAAGCATTTAAAAGTTCATCATAAGAAAATTCTTCATGAAAATTCATTTGGTGTAAAATTAGATTCAGATTTTACCTTATCTTCTTGTGCCATAAAGCAAAAGTTAGTTTACCTCATGTAGTTCCTTGGAGCTAATATCATCATTGTTGCTCCTAGCTTTTATTTCCTTGCTTGACTCTTCCTTGGTCAAAATTTTCTTCCTTTTTATCTCTTTCTTTCTTTCTTCTTGCTTCCTCTTCTTCTTTGTCTTTAGGAAGCTTTTGAATTTTTTTGTTGTTCTTTCTTCCTCGAGTCGACTCGGGTTTACTTGGAGTCGACTCGACTGACTTTGAGAGTCGACTCGAGATCTTCGGGAGACGTCTCGTTCTCAGAGGCCTAAAAGATGATTCTCTGTCTTTTGAACTGTTCTGCCTCCGAGTCGACTCGGGTCTTGTTGGAGTCGACTCGGCTAACTTGGGAGTCGACTCGGAAATACTTGGAGTCGACTCGTTCACAGGGTCTTCAAGACTGTGTCTAGAGGCCTTTCAGACTGTTCTTCTCTAGGAGTCGACTCGGACAAACTGGGAGTCGACTCGGCTACTGTGGAGGATTCTGGCAATCTCATTGTTAGTACGTAATTGAAGCACATGTGAGCTAATCTGAGATTTATCATAAATAATTGTTAAAGTATCCCCAGATTTCTTTAGCAGATAGCATGCAGAAATCTTATGAAATATAGATTTCAATGGATAGCACAATATAGAAAGTTCATAGCATTTGCATTCAATTGTGCTAAGTCTTTTTTATTGACATTTTGAGAGAGTGTGTGAGGTCCATTTATAATGATATTCCACATTTTATAGTTTTGTGATTGAACAAAAAATTTTCATTCTAGCTTTCCATTGAATATAGTAAGTTCCATCAAACCAGTGGAGGTCTGTTTATGGAAAGTCCCTCGGCAAATAATATGTTATGTGGGGTTGTCATAATCTTTAGCTCTAGTCGGTTAAGACTATAATTAATAGAAGAGCACCTGCTCTGATACCACTTGTTGCCCAAGGTGACAACCCAAGAGGGGGGGTGAATTGGGTTTTCTAAAAATTATGTTCCCATAATTTTACTTTGAATAGAATGCAGCGGAATAATAAGATGTTATTTACTTAAGCTCTAGGCAATTACAAGTAAAGCAGTGGAAAATTAAGCTAGAGCAATTATACTATGGCTTTAGGGTGCAATTGATCTAAAATTAACTTATAGTTGTATGATCAATTTTAATCTATGTGTATGGTAAGAGTGGAGTGGAAGCTAAGCAAACTCTAAACAATCACTTATAACTCTATAGAAAAACAAAGCTAGAGATATTACACAATCAAGCATGAATGTAAGGCATGAAATACAAGAGATAAGGCCATCACAAACACAAAGATGTATAGTGGTTCGGTGCACCCCCAGCACCTACATCCACTCCCAAGAGCTCTTGGAAATTTCACTATAATCCCTCAGATTACAGTCAGTTGTTTTACAAGCTCACAACCCAACTTGTTTGTTTTGCGAGATCACAACGAACTCGGTCGGTTTGTCACAGGCTCACCGACTAGAACCTACCGATTGTTTTCACGGCTCACAATCCAACCTAGTTGGTTTTCCCAAAGGCTCACCAACCACAACCTTACAACGATTGTTTTCCCGGGTTCACAATCAACCCAGTTGGTTTTTCCCCCAAAGGCTCACCCAACCACAACCTTACAACGTTGGTTTTCCCTTTGGCTCACCAACAAACCTTAAACCCGTTGGTTTTTTTCTTTGGCTCACCCAACAAACCTTAACCCCTTGATTCAATCCCTTGATTGAATCAAGTTACAAAGATATTAGAACAAAGAATTTAAAGCAAATACAAGCTTCTTAACTAAGCAAATATAGCAATATAAACAATGGAGTAAAGAGAAGCTCCTCAAACGAAATTTTTTGAAGATGAAAGGAACTCGGCTTCTTCTTTACTTGACCCTCTTCTGATTTGGCACGAAAGTAGAGAATCACCGAGGCAGCACACGGATGGAGAGGAAGCTTTGGGATTCACTTGGATGCTCTTCTTCTTCTCTATTTTACCTTTGAATGGCCCTTTTGTGCTTATGGGAGATTTTCCTTGTAATCTCTTTGAAATCTCTTCCCTAAATGTTCTCTCCCACTTCCATACCCTCTTCCCCTAGCTCTACTCTTGATTTTATAGCTTTAGAGGGAGTGGAAACAAAAATCTAGCCGTTAGAGAACAAAAATAGAGTCGTTGGAATCAAAGAAAAAACTAGCCGTTATGGCTCCCAGCGTGCTAGAGTCGACTCGGCTGAAGCAGGAGTCGACTCGGCTGAAATAAGAGTCGACTCGTGAATAGTAGTCTGCCGGCACTGTAGCTGGGAGTCGACTCCGCACTGTAGCGCTGAAGTTGGAGTCGACTCGAGATCACTGTAGCGCTGAAAATCAACTCTCTGTCTTTTTGGTTTGTTCTCAGTCGGAGTCGACTCGTAGAGTATTGGAGTCGACTCGAGCACTGTTTCTTGAGACTCTAGAGTGCCAGAGTCGATTTCTAAACTTTCCGGAGTCGACTCGAGGACTATTCTTTTGAATCTTTCTTTGAATTTGCTCCTTCACTTGAATCCTTGAACTTGAAACTTGGGCCAATGAAGTGTAGCTTTCTTCCAACTTTTCTTGAGAGCTTTCGAAGCCTTCTTGTATTTTTTCCAACTTGAATGTGTTCCTTGCAAAACAAATTATCTTTCTTCTTGCAACACAAGCATTAGTAATTATACTTCAAGGTTTTGTGATCATCAAAATTAATCTTTAAATCAATTTTTGGGTCATCAGACCCGTTTCGTAAAAGAGAAGAAGAGAGCCGAGAACCAGAGAAAAGAAATAAAAAAAAGAGAGAAAGGAGGGGGAGAGAGAGAAATTTTGGATATTTTGGGAATAATGGAAGGTGATCAATTTCAATTTGAAGATGGGAGGTTGTCCGGAAGCCATGCTGGCTAAACATCTAGTCTAGGGCTGGATGAAGCCCTAGCAATGTATCAGGGCAATTGTAGTTCTTACTTTTTTATTATTTTGGAGCTTGTTTAAATTCTTATTTTCAATGAAATATTCCTTTATGATATTTAAACTTTGAGCATGCTAGTCACTAATCATGTTTTGCTAAAGTAGTCTAAAATGAATCCATGCTTAGGAAGATGAAGTGCGATGCATCCTAGATTAACATACTTAGGTAGACACTTCATGCTACACTGAAGATGGATCTTCCTAACACTCTTTATGATTTTATTTTAAAGACTTGTAGCCAAATTGCATGCCTCTCCAAATGACAAAAATTAAGAACACAGTCCTTGATGCAATGCTATGTGGTGGATTCCAAACCTAGATCTATTTACTCTGATAAATTCCAATTCGCATTCATAGTTTAATTTAGTTTAAATCAAGTTAAGCAAATTCCTTCTTCTTGATTTATTTTTAAAAGAAAAATAACTTATTCTTCAAATCCCTGTGGACTGACACCCGTAATCACTATCCTATAGGATACGTGCTATTGCGTGGTTTACTTTTGAAATTGAAAGAACCGATCAGAGAGCAAAGGGGAGAAGGTTAGCAAGAGGGAGAGAACACATGGGGAAGAGATTTCAAAGAGATTTTAAGAGAAACCTCCCAAAGCACAAAAGAGCCATTCAAAGCAAAAAGAGAGAGAAGAAGAGCATCTGAGTGAATCCCAAAGCTTTCTCTCCAACTGTGTGCTGCCCTTCAGTAATCCTCTTACCTCATGCGAAATCAGAAGAGGGTCAAGCAAGAAGAAGCCGAGTTTCCTTCATCTACAAAACTTGTTTGAGGCTTTCTTCCCTTTACTCTATTTGTTTATATTTGTTATATCTGCTTGTTTGAGAAGCTTGTATTTGTTTTTAAACTCTTATTCTGACATCTTGTAACTTGATTCAATCAAGGGATTGAGAATCAAGGGTTTAAGGGTTGTTGGTGAGCCAGTGAAAACCAACGTTTGTAGGTTGTAGTTAGTAATCCGAAAAAACGCAACTAGGTTGGATTGTGAGCCCCGTAAAATAATCGGATTGGTTCTAGTCGGTGAGCCTGTGAAAACCGACCGAGTTCGTTGTGATCTCGTGAAACAACAAATTAGGTTGTGAGCTGTAAAACAACCGGCTGTAATCTGAGGGATTATAGTGAAATTTCCAAGAGGTCTTAGAGAGTGGATGTAGGTGCTGGAGTGCACCGAACCACTATACGTTTGTTGTATTTGTGCTTTCTTTCATTGTTTAATTTTCTCACTTACTTAGATAAATATCTAATTGAATTGCTTGCTTAACTCTTATCCGCGCATACTTTAGTTGCAAGTATTATTTAAATTGTTTAATCAAGTTTCATTTAATAAAACTGCATTAAGATTCATTGTATTGAAATGCTTGCTTGGGAAAATCTAGACTAATTGTTTATTGAGTCCGCTACTTAATAGTTTTAATCTTGATCAGATTAGAATCAAACTGTTGCTAAGTTTAAATTCTACTATGCATCCATACAACTTAGCTTAATTAATTGAAAAAGTTTAGAAGTAGTTGGAAAAGTTTTAAAAGACCCATTCACCCCCTCCCCTCTTGGGCTGTATCTTACTGGGCAATAAATAGGAAGAGCAACTAGTGGGACATGTCCAATTCTTAGAAAATAATTTAGTGTCATGGTTTAGTAAAAAAGCAGAAATTTGGTAGCATTGTCGACGGCTTGAGGCCGAATACATCGCAGTCGGAAGTTGTTATACCTAAGTACTGTAGCTCAAGCAACAACTAAAGGACTATAGAATTAAGCTTGACAAAAACTTCTATAAAATGTGATAACACTAGTGCCATCAATCTCACTAAAAATTCGGTTCAGCACTCTAAGGCAAAGCATATAGAAAATTAGGTATCACTTCATTAGAGATCAATGTGCAAAACGGAAATGTAAGTATTGAACATGTGTGTACCTAGAAACAATTTAGCTGATATATTTACAAACCTCTCAGTGAGATAAATTCTACATACTTAGGAAAGAATTAGGAATATGTGATCCCTTTGATTAGAAAAAAAAAGCTGTCTCATGATACACTCCTCTCATTTCGTAAATCCTATGAAACATTGATGAAATCATTGATTTATGGATTCCTTACATGTATATCGATGTCTCATAAAAATTTGGTTAAGGATCAGAAAAGAAGGAAGATTAAAAAAAAGAAAAAATTTGGAAGCCTGAAGCGGGGCAAACCCGAGCCCAGAGTGGGGTCGACCCCTCCTTGATTCGACCCAAGCAAAACTTGGGGTCGACCCGATGGTGGGACCCGCATTTTTAAGGAGGAGCCGTGACCTACAATTAGGTCATTTCTATTCCTTGTACCCTCCAACTAACCCTATTTCCTACTCTCCCAATCCCTCCAATCACTTCCAAATAGTAGTAGATTGCTCTTCCAAGCCGTTATATCAGTTCTAGAAAAGGGTTTGGTGAAATGGGACCCAAACGAGCGGTGGCCAAGCGAGCCGGAAAAATGACACGTCCTACCATTGTAGAGAAGCATCCTAGAGAGTCATCTACAGTGCCTCCACAAGCTGAGCACGTGCAAAGCCTCCTCCACCTCCTTCCTCTCAATTCAACTTGCTAGTTATGCGGGGAGACCGGTTACCACGAGTAAGAAGAATCCATTCTGAGTTTTTTGGATGCAAGAAGGGTTCTGGTTGGGTGGTTGGATCCGACAACAAGGATGGGAGTATCTTTGCTCCCTAGATTTAAAGACTACCCAGGAATTAGTTCGTGAGTTTTATGCCTTTCCCTACAGGTCGGTCTAGGAGGGCTTGTGTCCTAGGTTCGTGAGTCCAAGTCCGTGTTTCAGAGGAGAGCCTAGGATAGTTTGGCTTCATCTCCCATGTGAGAGTGCTATACAGATAGACCAGAGCACAAGATCAGAGCTCTACAGCTGATTTTTGGAGAGAGATGAGATAGATTTACTCAGAAAATTTGGTAGCTAGCTCTCTTCCTGCTAAGATGAGGTTGCTTCATAACTTCATTGGTCGGATACTGTTTCCGAAGAGCGGAAGATTCGACCATGTGTTTGGAGCGTGATTTGGCCATTATGGAGCATGTTATTTAGAGTATTCCCCTGAATCTTCCAGCCATGATGATCAGACAGATGCGTGAGGCCATATCTAGATCAAAGGTCTCTTTACCATACGGTATGGTACTCACACTGATATTTAGACATCATGACA
Organism: Phoenix dactylifera; assembly: GCF_009389715.1. Lineage (NCBI taxonomy): Eukaryota > Viridiplantae > Streptophyta > Magnoliopsida > Arecales > Arecaceae > Phoenix > Phoenix dactylifera. Next base: position 36,861 of record NW_024068125.1, on the reverse strand, counting down.
TATGTTTAGAGGGAGAGATCTCCAAAGATTTATTATTTACCAACACCTAACACTGCACGATCACTTGTGCGAATGGGCTATGAGAAGGTGGACGATCAGTGGGTGCATGGAGGTACAGGGGCAAATGCACCAGAGCCTGATGTACCAGAGCCTGGAGCTCCGAGCCTGAGGTACTGTCGACCACCCTCCGGCACAATGAGGAGGCAAGGACCTTCATCATCCACACCTACTGGATATACATAAGGAGTATTGGAGTAGGATGACTGAGATTGTATCAGCTTAGGTGAGGGGTCTCTTCGATAGCATGATGAGTAGGATGGACAGTATGACGGCTGAGATCAGGGGAGTAACTGCTCGATGACGAGTCTCCACGGATCGGATGACAGCCTTCGAGAGAGAGTTTCATGGTCATCAGGAAGCTCGAGCAGCTGAGTCAGAGGCCTCGGCACAGAGCCAGCCAGCTCATAGGGCCTCACAGACCCTCCCAAGTCATATCAACCCAGACTGTTAGAAGTATGTCCTAGAAGCCAATATGGCAGACGCATTGTATTAATTTTAGGACATAACAATTGTACTTGAATCATTTTATTCATCAATAAAATTGGGTCTTCTTTTCATTCATGTTATTATGTGTCCATGAATCGTCTTAGGAATTAATGAGATAATAACACATATTCTCAAGAGTTGAGAATTTAAGACATGTGTCCTTAGGTAATTCCTGAAATGCTTCTGATCGAGATCATCACGAAGGACGGTGATCGATCCATAAGATTAGTGCACAGATCGCTTTCCTTGATGGACGAGTTTTAAGTTCACAATGTCGCGACACTGGGGTGATTACTGCAAATTCTTGTTAGAGAACAAAGGTACTAAGCATGACCAAAGTAAGATGTCCTATCCACTCGTCAGTGACTTACTTGATGCTGCAGTTGTATGACTAGTACTTAGACCTGCGATGCTCAGCTAATCACGGTAAGGTTGTCGTAGTTTGACGAGCACATAAATATTGGCCCTAAGGGTCCTTGTGGTGCAGATTGGCTGCGGTAGATTTACTGTCGAATTAGGGGCTGCATTAGATGGGATCTATCAACCTTGATAGATTAGGAGACTAAGTTCGAAAGACCTTGGCCAGGGCAGTTCTTGGAAAAGGAGTTTTCCAATCTCGAACTTGAGTCAATAAATCCGACATAAGACAGACGATGGGGTTTTGACGAGTTATCCATAACCTCCGTCATGTTGGGAATCCATGATAGAGGTACTGTATCATACGCTAACTGCACCTATAGGTTCATAACCTTCCGTTCTGCTGGGTTGTCACTATAATGCTGCTAGGTGTCACTAATGGATTGTGAGACTCGAAAGCATTCACTTGGTGATCAGTGAACCCAAAGAGTAGAGTTGAAAATCCTTTCACCCATTGAAGAAAGTTTCGATGATATTATGATAGAGATCATAATATATCTCACTACGAGTCAGAATGGAACCTATGGGGTCACACACATTAGAGGTTTTGAATCGTTCCGAAGGTTGGATTACGATTTGGAATCGAAATTAAAATTGATTGTCAATTTGATTAACCCGCTAAGAGTTAGTGAGTTAAAGAAGAAGAAATTGCAATTGGAATTGCAATTTAATTGATTTAATTGGACCTAATTAAATTAGGCTTAACCTTATTGGATATGGATGGGAAGGCCTAATTAATTAGAACTTCTTATTAGATAAGGAACTTGATTTATGAAGTCCAATTCATGTCCTAAATGGATTAGGATTCATATAAATCAATTTGGAGGATACATTAGGTTCTAATTGGATTAGAATTTAATTGACCAAGAGGGACCATGTAAATTCTAATTGGATTATGTCAGGATCAAGCACTACCATTACACCAAATCCGCAGGTGTTAGTGAAGGCGCAACTTTATTTTCTTAAACTAGCACAGGGGCCCAAAGCACCACGAGTCGACTCCGACCAAGCCTCGCTCGACTCCAGACTCCGACAGGGTCTCACCAGTGGGTTCAGGGACCCCCTAGTGGTATAACCCATCCTACTCCTCCAGCGCAACCACGTTGGCAGGCGGCAGGACTGACTCGGCCCTTCAGGCCTCCGCCAACATTGACTCGGTCCCTCAGGCCTCCACCAACAATCCCCCCCCCCAATGTGATGCCTGGGTTTTGAACTCGAGACCTATGGCTCTGATACAATTGTTAGGATCAAGCGCTACCATTACACCAAAATCCGCAGGTGTTAGTGAGGGCGCAACTTTATTTTCTTAAACTAGTGCGGGGCCCATAGCACCACGAGTCGACTCCGACTAAGCCTCACCCGACTCCGGACTCCGACAGGGCCTCGCCAGTGGGTTCAGGGACCTCCTAGTGGTATAACCCCCCTACTCCTCCAGCGCAACCATGTTGGCAGGCGGCAGGACTGACTCGGCCCTTTAGGCCTCCGCCAATGTTGACTCGGCCCCTCAGGCCTCCGCCAACAGATTAGGAGACCCACGCATGGAAAGAAGGGAGAGAACCCTTCCTCCATGCGTAAGGAGCAAAGAAGGAAAGAGGGAGGGGCGTCCGCCCCGCCTTTCCTTTCATGGTCTCCACGCCATGTGGAGGGGTCGATCTCCTCCTCCTCCTCCTAGTTCACGTGGATTGCCACATGGCATGAGCACATCCCTTGGATTCTTCTTCAAACTCTTTTAAGTAAGAGTTGTGATAGAATTAAGTAAGGGGTGTTGCAGATTTTGGAGGGATGAATCAAGGAGTGATTGATCTCTGAAATTATTTCTTGTTTGTATGGGCATGAGATGCCTAATTAAAGGGCCCTGGCATGAAGCATAAGTGTATTGAAGCCCCTCTGCTACCGCCACCCTCTTCCTCCTTCCCTTTGGCATGAGCAAGAGAGAAAGAAGAAGAGCCGTCGTCTTCTTCTTCCTCCCCTTCGACGTTTGTCGTCTTCCTTCTTCTTCCTCTCAAAGTAATCAAGGAGTTGATTAAAGAAGAGAAATTCAGCCATGAAAGATGATCTCTGCAAGAGAGCTAGCACCCCGGTGAGATCTTGGAGCGATTTGTACCTCGTGTGGATACCTGTAGAGGCCGGACGCTTGTGCAGCTTCAAAAGAACCAGAAATCCTATGATTATCAGATAGCGGTGAAGTTCTACCCGCTCAAAGGTAAAGATTAGATCTTTATAAATTCTATACAATTAGAAATTGTAGTAGATCTGAAATTAATCTAGTTTTTTAATTTTAATCTTTCCTTTAGATTTCATAAATCTGTAACTCTAGAAATTTTTGGAATCTACATTCTCTAGAACGTTCATGAGATGAACAACCCCCGTGTGTGTCTTTCCGCTGCGATCGTCGTAACTCGTGCGGGGGTAATCCGACACAGACCTCCTCTCGCCACCTACATAGGAGATCTAGAGCCAGATCCCAGCCCTTGGATGCCTCTAGGCCTACTGATAGCACTGTAGGGACTCATTTAGATTAGTGTCTAGAGTCACTCTAGTTATCTATGTATCTTGCTTTTTGTTGTTTGTAAACCGATGTTATCTTATTTGGCTTGTTAGAACATTATAATTTGACTCTTATGAAATGCAATGTCTTATTCTATTTATGATCGTTGTCATTGGCATATCTTTTCACCCATGTATTACATATTTTTTTGATGATGACAAAAAGGGGGAGAAAATATATGCATCCTTGAGCAAGCTAAATTGGAAGAAAATATATACCTAAGGGGGAGATATATGTAACAATGAAAAATTCTGCACTCTAAAATTTCTAAACAAGAAAATCTAATTTAATCAAAGATTCTGAATTTATAGCACACACTTCTCTTGCCTTGATACATAACTTGAAACTCTTATATTGGTACAAAATCTTGAAGTCTTATACTCAATAAAACACAAGAGTAAGGGGGAGCAAAACTAAACTTCAATTGGCATAAATTTGGATTAGATAGGGGGAGATTTTGGGTAGCACATCCTTTAATTTAGAAAATTCCGAATTTTTAGCTATTAAAGCATTTTCTAAACTTTAAACCTCAATCGACATATAAACGCCAACTTAAGCATACTCAATATTTTGTAATCATCAAAAAGGGGAAGATTGAGGATGATAATATTATTTTGATGATTAACACAACAATTAAGGCCATATCAAGTTAGAAAATGCAAATTAACTCGATACATCATTAAGGAATGGCACACCCTCAATACATTCATGATACATTAAGAAAATACGGTCAAAATAACTCTCAAAAATTAACAACGAGATAAAATCCATAGTAAGAATGATAGAAAGCTTTTAAATTCATTTCGGCAAAAGTTTCAAGTTAAGTATACTCTAAAGGGCAAAACTGTAATTTTTATTGTTAAGGTATGAAACTCATCGTGCCATACACTTAAATTTATTTGGAATATGTTTTATTGATCCTATGAACTAGTTTAACTCTAAGATGCAGATAATCATACTTTGAGTCGACCCCAAAAAGGTTGGAAGTCGACCTTGATACATATGGCACACACTAGCACGGAGTGACACACTTGGCACAGAGTAGGAGTCGACCCCAGAAGAGGTAGAGTCGACCCTGGCACGTTTTGGCACGATCTGGCATATCCTTACAAATATGGCATAGATGAACAGTAACTGAGGCCGACCCCAAGTTTCCTTGTGCTGACACCCTAGGAGGAGCCGACCCCAAAGAACCATAAGCTGACCCCAACGTGTGAACTCAAAGAAACAACTCTCTGAAAATTATTGAGAGGGTCGACCCCAAGAATCCTTGAGCCGACCCCAGGTGGAGCTGTTGCCCAAGGTGACAAGCCAAGAGGGAGGGGGGTGAATTGGTTTCTCTTACTTTTAACTATCTTACTTATGTTAATTGATGAGTTAGTGGAATTAAAACAAATCACAATACAAACAACAAGAAGTATAGTGGTTCGGTGCTCTCCTAAGCACCTACGTCCACTCCCCAAGCGACCCCTTGGAAATTTACTATAATCCCGCGGATTACAGTTGGATTGTTTTTCGGGCTCACAATCCAAAAACCTTTACACTTTGGTTTTCCGGGTTCACCAAAAACCTATATTGGTTTTACGGGCTCACCAACGAACATATGTTGGTTTTTCGGGCTCACCAACGAACCTTTACAATTGGTTTTATGGGTTCACCAATCAACCTATACCGTTGGTTTTGCGGGCTAAACCAACTAACCTTTACAAGGAGTTTAATAACCAAAGTAAGAAGATTTAAGCTCTTAGATGAGCAAATATAACAATATAAATCTACAAAGAAGAGTTTAAAGAATAGTTATCGCTTGATGTGACTTCTCTCTTCTTTGTCAAGGATACTTCACTCTTCAAGGGTGGATGGAGCTCTTAATGACTCTTTGAATCTGCTCAACCACTTTCTTTTGACTCTTGAATGAAGCACTTGGATGAAGAAGATTAGGGCACTTTGTCTTTCTTGTGTACTCTTTTATATTTTGCAAAAGGATGTTCTCTCTGATGAATAGTGCCACTTTAAATAGTTTCCCTTCATCCATTGGACAAGCCCTAATGGTTTAGAATTCAAAAACTAGCCGTTACTCACTGTTGGAAGGACAAAAAGTACTTCTGCAGAACTAGCCGTTATGCTTCTGCCCGTGTTTGGGTCGGCTCAACCTGTCCTTGGATCGACCCAACTTTCACTTGGGTCGACTCAACCTTTCCTTGGGTCGACCCTCTCAGAACCACAGAAACTTGCAATTCAGCCTTCCTTCACTTGGGTCGACTCAACATTTCTTTAGGTCGACTCAAGGTTCAGTTGGGTCGACTCAACTTCCACTTGGGTCGACCCTCTCAGGGTTTCCAGAGAACCTTTTCTGTCATGTATTCTATCATTGCCTTTGGGTCGACACTCTCAGTGTTTGGGTCGACTCAAGCTTGGGTCGACTCAACTTCCTCTTGGGTCGACCCTCTCAGTGTTTCTAGAGAACTATTTTCTTGAGTCTTTGAGAGGCTTGAAGTTTGGGTCGACTCATGCTTTCCTTGGGTCGACCCAACTACTGTTCATCCATGCCATTTTTGCAGAAGTGTGCCAGATGCTTTCTTGATGTGCCGGGGTCGACCCAATCATCCTTGGGGTCGACTCAATCCACACTTTGCTGCAACTCAAGGTTAGATTCATCCAAATAAACAATGAAATGCATTTATACAAATATGCTGAGAGTAACAGACTTATAAATGAAGTATCGAATTAACTTGTAACATACTCTTGATTATTGCTTGTTAATCATCAAAATAACACTATCATCCTCAATCTCCCCCTTTTTGATGATTACAAAATATAGAGTATGAGCCTATTGATACTTATCTTAAAATCAGTTTTTAAAAGGGCTCAAGTTGCTGAATTTCAGCTTTTCAAATATGAGAGTGAAGTCTCCCCCTATTTATCCAAATATTTTCCAATTTGACTTTTTGAATTGCTCCCCTTTCTTTTATATTTCATTAAAGATGAAACTTCAAAAATTTGAGATAATGCATGAGTTTCAGATTATGTATCGAGGTGTGAAGGGTATGTGCCAAATTCTGAAATTCTATGTGCCAAATTCTGAAATTCAATAGAAATTTTAGATTTGATCATTTTATTGTTACAAATTGCTCCCCCTTAAATGTATATGCTTTTCCCATTATAATTTTCAATTTGTTTTACAACTTATTTCTCTTTTCTTACACAACTTATTTCTCTTTCTTTACTTTGGTGATTGTTTTACTTTTCCATTCAATTTGTTTTACTTTTGTGGTGATTGTTTGATTTTAATTTCAGTAAAAGTGTGAATGCATGCTTGATACACATACACCAATTAATTTGCACATAGTAAGGGCAATCACCCCAACAAGATAAGAACTGGATTTCATCACCAGATTCTTGCCCAAATTAGGTGAATCAATTTTCACATAGCTATCACTTTGACTAAAATCAATTAGACGTTGGCCCCTAGGGACATTCGAGCTCAATAGGATGAAGATCACCGAAAGTTGCACCAATTTCGCTCTGTGGCTCAGTTGATGTCTAGGCAAGCTTTGTCCAAGGGAGACAGTTCATCTGTTCGAGGCAAGTGGTTTTTAAGCGGGACCTTTGCAACGCATCGTGACCCCCCACTTACCTGGGAGCTTACCTGGTCAACTCAGTTCATTAGACCGGATTGGAGGCTTAGGTGCCCTCTTCAAACCAGTTAGGAGCTGTCTAGTGATTTTAGGGACATACTAGGATTTTATGTGTTTTTCTTTTTAATGCATGCTTGATTGTACTTAACTGATCAGAAAAGTATTAGTGTATGCTAGGGTGTCGTTCCAGATCTCCTGAATTAGTACCTTTCGATTCTGAAATAGAGCGTTCTATTAGGGCCCTTCGAACTGAAATCCGCACCTATAGAACCATAGGATCTGCTCCACTTATAGAGATGGCTGAAGAACAACCCAAACTCCTAAAGGAGTACTTCACTCCTTCCATTTATACCTCTCCATCTTGTATTCGACTACCTGATACCACCGCTGCTGCACATTTTGAAATTAAGTCTAGTGTCATCCAAATGCTTCCCTCTTTTTATGGACTCAACAATGAAGACCCATATAAACATTTGGATGAGTTCCTTGAGATCTGCACTACTGTCAAAATTCAGAACTTCACTGATGATGCTCTGAAACTTAGGCTGTTTCCTTTTTCCTTAAGGATAGAGCTAAACAGTGGCTCCATTCATTAGAAGCCAATTTTATTCTCTCTTGGGCTCAAATGCAACATGAATTTCTAAAGAATATTTTCCCATAGGAAGAACAAACCAATTTAGGCGTGCTATCACGAGCTTCTCCCAATCTGACGGGGAAGAATTTCATGAAACTTGGGAAAAATTTAGAGATTTACTCCGAAAATGCCCGCATCATCAAATACCCAAGTGGCAATTAGTGCAATGCTTTTATGACGGACTGTCCGAACGAAATCGTCAAATGGTTGATGCTTCTTGTGGGGGTACTTTCATGCTTAAAAGTGAACATGAGGCATGGCAATTGTTTGAGAAACCTTAATGAAAATTCCTCCACCATGCTTCCTCCGCTCGTCAAGCACCCCCGAGTTCTCAAAAAAAAGGACCGTATACGAAGTTAGCCAGTCCATAGGTCTATCTGACAAAGTAGATGCACTGTCCCGCAAGTTGGACCAGCTAATGTCTAGAGAACAGCTTCCAAATTTTTCCCAAGCACAAGTCTATGCTCTTTGTTCTAGCCCGTCTCACCCTATACATGAATGCCCTTCGGCAGCTCAATTTTCTGAATTTGTGCAAGAACAAGTCAACGCTGCTCAAACACAGCCTAGACCGGGTAATGATCCGTATTCTAACACTTATAACCCGGGATGGCGCAACCATCCGAATTTTTCTTGGAAGCAGCACACTCCCAATACTTTCCAACCTTATTCCCAAAACTTTCAACCATTCCAGAATATTAATTCCTACCGTCCTTCGACTCAATTTCAACACACTCCTCCTCCACCCCATAGAAACACAGCCTTTGAGGAGAAAGTGTTGACCTCCCTTCAAGGTTTGGAAACCATTACACAATTGGTGCACTCTCACACGCAATCTATCGCCAAGCTAGAATCCCAAATGGGGCAACTAGCTAATGCACTGAATAAGCGAGAGGAAGAAAAGCTTCCAAGCCAACCAGTGAGTAATCCTAGGGGACAATACATGGCTCAAGAAAATCAACTAAATACAATTCATCATGAACAAGCCAATGCTTTGACTACCCTAAGGAGTGGACGTGTAGTAGACAATAAGATTGGGGAGGATAACAATAAGGAAGGTAAAAAGAGGATAGAAATGTGTCAAATGAAAATCTAAAACCTTCTTCTTCTTCATCATCTAGTCCCCTTCTGCCAAAACTCATATCCCAAAGGCCCCATTTCTTGAAGCTCTTAATTCACCCTCTCCCTTTGGCAAAAAGGGAACTTCACCAGAGGAGATGATGGAGGTTTTCAAACAAGTCAAAATCAACCTCCCGCTTCTTGATGCTATTAGATAAATTCCCTCCTATGCCAAATTTCTCAAGACCTTTGTACCCAAAAGCGAAAATCTAGGACACATGTACCTAAAAAGGTCTTCCTAACTGAGCAAGTGAGTTCTATTCTCCAACACAACACCCCACCGAAATTCAAAGATCCTGGTGCTCCCACCATCTCCTATGTCTTAGGAAATAATTTCATTGATCGAGCACTCTTAGATCTAGGGGCAAGTGTCAATCTTTTACCTTACTCAGTTTATGAGAAACTTGGGTTAGGTGAGTTAAAATCAACCTCGGTATCCCTTCAGTTGGCTGATCGATCTGTAAAAATACCACGAGGAATAATTGAAGATGTTCTTGTCAAGGTAGACAAATTCTATTTTCCAGTAGATTTTATCGTCCTTGATATGAAACATGAGCCTAATCCTAAGAAACAAATCCCCGTGATCCTTGGGCGCCCCTTTTTAGCTACAGCCAATGCGAGTATAAATTGTAGAACTGGGGTGATGAATATATCCTTTGGGAATATGAAGGTCAAGTTAAATATATTTCGTGCCTCTGATCAACCTGCAAAGGAAGTTGAGTGCTTCCTAATAGACAAAATGGACGATCTTGTAGAAGAAACCCTTCCCTATATTTTGGCAGATAACCCTCTGAAACATACTTGGCCCATTTTGACTTTGATATAGACAAGGCCATAGAAGCAGTCAACTTCCTGCTTAACAATCAGTCTTCCACAAATTTTCTTCCTTGGAGAACCCCGCATGAACCCGGTAATGATTTGATAAGGATGCACTGTGTCTGGCTGAAGACATTAAACTTAGCGCTTGTTGGGAGGCAACCCAATTTCCATAGATTATTTTTGCACATTTTCTTGTCATGTTTTTTTCAGGAGTCCTCATATTACTGATGCAACTAAGGTACAATGCTTCTATCCTCCATATGCATCATATTTTCGTAAAACAAAAAATAATAATAATAATAATAATAATAATAATAATATATTAAAAAAAACATTGAGGACAATGTCTGATCTAGGTTGGGGGGTATAAGATTCGAATTTTTGAAGAAATTTTTCGAAATTTTTGATTTTGTGAATAAGTATTTCATCTCAAAAAAAAATAAAAATAAAAAAAAACCTAATTTCTATGCTTTAGTGCTGAAATAATAAACACACAAGTATATAAAATCTAAAAAGCCCAATAACTAGTCAGGAGTAAGTTAATTTGAGTTCTTTTTATTAAAAATTCTTTTAGCGAGTTGTAAGATAATTTTTACTTTGAAATTTCACAACACACATGGCCTGCACTTCTAAGGATTAGGTTCAACATTATGTTGCTAAGTCTCGTAGCAACCTTGAGTCCTGATGAATCATTCCTATCTAATTCACTATTATCCCGTATTTATTGTTAAAAAAAAGTGAATTTAGTCAGGTACATCGAAAAGGGCTACCTATCGTCAAAGGTCAGCGGGCTTGTAATGAGGAACCCGAGCATAGGTCCGTAGGGGAGTCTTGATGCCCAACATCTTACGCCATCTGGTGTGGGAGTGTTGACTGAATGCTCGCTACACGGAGGAATCGTTACAAGAGTAAAAGTGCGTAATTTATAAATCTAAAAAAAAAGAAGAAAAAGAAGAAAAGAAAAAAATTATAATATTGATCTTGAAAAAGACGATAGTGTGAAAGCCATCGTTGTAAAAATTCGAGTAAACTGGAACATTACAGATAAAGCCCATGAGGTATTAAAGTAAACATCCACAACTCTCGAAATCCTGCAAGATAGGATGATTTTGAATCAGTGATTAGGTCTTATCTGACCAATTCTTGGAAACTACTAGCTTTAGCAGTATTTCGGAGGATCTAAAGCCTTAGCTTGTGTATGGTCCAGATATCACCAAGCACCCAAGTATAAAGAAGTCTTACAACTCTCTAACGGAAGCTTAATAATTTCAACTTAAGTTGCATACTGACTTAGGATTCAGGCTGACTTAGCAATTAAAACTTTGTGTGCTTTTAAAATTCTTGGCATTTATGCATTTGAAATTAGATTTTATAAAATAATAACTCTTTGAGTAGAGACAAACAGTTTGTGGGTATCTGAGCCGGAAACCCTCACGAGACAAAACTCGTCCACTAGGGCCACCTAGGGGTTTAAAGCCTTATTGCATACGGTAAATGCAATCGCGATTCCTGCGAAAGTGAGTTAGTTTTTATTTTGCTTGAGGACTAGCAAAATGTAGGTTGGGGGGTGTGATAAGTGCTAAATAATGCATAAATTAATATCTTATTTATAGCACTTATCATTATTTTAATTCACATATTTTGTAAATTTAACTAAAAATTGTATTATCTTCATGATTGCATTTTAATAAATTATCCAAGGTAATTCAAGCTTGATTTGATTATTTATTGATTAAGCTTAATGCATGCAGGTCAAGTCGAGCTCAATTAGGTAAAGCCTAAACGGACACTACATCATTTTACAATTTTACATTCTCCGGAGTCGACTTCAAGAACTCTTCTCCAAAATCCAGTGCTTTCTAAGTTCACCTAAATTTCTCCCCACTCGTTCCAACTCTTTTTCCACATGATCTAATTTTAATCTCAAAAACAATAAAATCCCTTCAATTATTTGTTTCTCAAATCTCAAAGCATACCATCTTAGTTGCACGGCTCTCAAAGCCTTATCCCATCTCAACCATTCATCATGCATCACCCAACTCCACGCCTCTCAAACCCATTGTTTTTCCCATGCATTGAAACAAAGAACAGAGCATCCATGGATCATTCCCCTTCACGTGATTCTCCCACTTCCCAGCCATCCACTAGTCATTTTTTTCCATATCAATTCCATTTAAATATTCAATATCATCATCTCCCACGGATAAGAATCCTAACTCACCTCCCCTGTGTGCATGCTATTTGGACCAGGATTAGAGCCGTTCATCCCATTTCATCCAAACCCCCAGCCACGTTCTCTTCTTCCGAACCAAGCTAACCTTCTTTTGGATTAACCCCAACGTCCCATGCTCCTCTCCGAATCCCCTGTTTCACGTTCAATCTGTTCCTACTTCATCCTTATCTCATGCCCATCTCCCGGATTTCCAGCCAATGGCAGCACAACCAAATGATCCCAACGTCATCGTCAACTTCTCATCCGAACTTTACTTCCCCTGTTTCGGAACCAATCCAAATCTTATCCCGTTGTGATCCATCTTCATCCAAACGCCCCAACTCCCCTTCTTCGGAACAGAGGATCATCCTTATCCTCTTCCGAATCAGGCCGAACTTCATCTCAGCAGCATCATCACCAAACTCCCAGCCGGATGAGCATCCGTATCCCACGAACAACACCAAACCAACATTTCGGATTAACTTCATGCTACAAATCCAGGAAAATTTCAGCTTCCCGAGCTTCACGGCAACCAAATGAATCTCCCCTGTTTCGGAAACAGAACAGGCCAATCTTCCCTTTGCAATTAACCTTCCAGCCGTTCCAAGTACCTGAATGCATTCTTATCCATAGAATAATCTCAGCATCCCTTGCATCTTGGTCCACATTCTCGCCATCCCCTGCAGTCGAAGATCAAGCAACCTCCCATGGATCACGGATCATCAACCTCTTCCCAACGGCGGAGCAGTTCAATCAACCTTATCCTTCCACCCAGGTGAAGGCTATAAAAAGAGAAGGAATGCGTGAGAATGAAGGATTCGGGAAGGAGGGAGCCGGCTGGTCCCAATCTCTTCTCGGGTGGAAGTCCCACAGGAAACAGAGGAGGGAGAGAGGTTTGGCTATTTTGGGAATATTTCAAAGGAGAAAGAGAAGGAAGGAATGGGAGCCCGCGCTGCTGCTGCCGTCCACCACTCTATGAAAGGCTGATCTTCTCTCTAGGGCTGGATGCAGCCCTAACAAAGGGACACGGGTTTTATATTTGATTTTATATTTTTGGGGTTGTATGAACTTATTGTTTTCAATGGATATTTTCTTTTGAATCATATTTAATTTCTGTAATTTTAAGTATGATGTTCGTACAACTGTTATTCATGATCACTAGGTAAATATAAGATAGTCCATGCTTAGGAAAGATGCGATGTGCTGCCACCTTAGATTAGGGTAGACATTTCATGCCAACTGAAAATGGATTATGCCCAAATTACTTTTGTGAATCTCTATTTAAATGCTTATTAGGCTTGTAGCTAATTTGCATGTTTATCCAAGAATAAATTAAAAATATAATTAATCCTTGTTCCGATGTTAGTGGTGGATTCCTTCCCTAGGTTCCCCCAAACTGATCGTTTTAATTGCATTTCTTATTAAATTGCTTAGTTTAATAGTTTTCACAAATTCTCTTTTTCAAATATTTTTATTTTTAAAGAAAAACAACTGTACCCCAATCCCTGTAGATCGATACCCGTAATCACTATCCTACCAGATACGTGCTATTGCGTGGTCTTTAAAGTTGACTATCATGCTCCTCATTCTCAGGGATAGGGTCTCCAATATCTGGTGCATCACCCTCTGGTGCATCACCCTGAATCCCTGCTCCAGTACGAACCCACTGCCCGTTCACTTTCTCATAGCCCATGCGAATAAGTGATCGTGCAGTGTATGTATCAGTATGAAGCAGATGCCTGGAGATCTCCCCCTCGACAGATATGTCGTGCTGTCGGAAGATCAAGGTGAGTATCATACCATAAGGCAGAGATACTCTAGAGTTGCAGATCACCTTCCTCATCTGCCTCAGTATCATGGCCGGGAGATTCAGGGGAATACCCTGAATAATATGCTCCATCACTACTAGATCTCGCTCTGTAATGAGATCAAATCTCCCGCTCTTCGGAAATAGAATCCTATTAATGATATTGTGCAATAACCTCATCTCTGCAGAAAGAGAGCTCGCTATAACCTGCTCCGAGAAGTCGAAGTCTTCATTCTCAAGAATTAACTGCAGGGCTCTCAACTTGTTTTCTGGCTTTTCTGGAGTTGCTCCTTTGCAGGGGAGATGAAGCAACTCACTCAAACTCTCTTCGGAAACTCGAACCCTAACTCTTCGAACTTCCGATATGAGCCCTCCCATCCCAGTTTTGAGGAAGGCATAGAACTTCCGAACTAGTCCCGGGTATATCACCACATCTAGGGAGCAGAGATACTCCCATCCTTGCCTTCAGATCCATTCCCCCAAACGGAACCCTTCTTGATCCAAGAACTCGGAATGGATCCTTCTCCCCGTTGTAACCGGTCTCCCCGCAAACTTTGCAAGTTGTACTGAAGGGGAGGGAGGAGGAGGTGGCTCTACACGTGTCTCACCTTGTGGAGACACTGTAGATGGCTCCGTAGCTTCTCTTTCCGCACGTTGGATCCGTGAGACTTTCCCGGATCGCTTGGCTACGGCTCTTTTGGGTCCCATTTCTTCAAGATTTTGAAGTAATCTACTGTTTGGAGATGATTAGAGGAGATTGGAGAGTGGGGAATAGGGTTTTCGGAAGAGGACAAAGGGTAAACAGTGCCCTAGATAGCTCACGGGTCCCCCTTTTAACAGTGGGGTCCCGATGTTGGGTCGACTCAAGAATTTTCTTGGGTCGACTCAACGTTGGGTCGACCCTATTCTGGGTTGGGTCGACCCAAGTTCAGAAATTTTTTCTTTCTCTTCCTTTTTGTTTCTAAAAGTTTTCCTTGCTTCCAATCCTTACAAATTCTTTCTGGGACAATGATAGATGAGTAAGGAATCTATAGATGACAAGTTTGACTCATGTTTCATGGGTTTTTAGAAATGGGAGGAATGTATCATGAGACTGCTTGCTCCCTTTTATATCTCTTCAATAAAAAGGATCACATATGCCTAATTCCCTCCTTAGCGTGCAGAATCTATCTTCACTCAAGAGTTTTGTGAATATGTCAGCTAATTGTTTTTTCAGTGCATATATGCTCAATACATATGTTTCCATTTTGCACATGATCCCTAATAGAATGATATCTTATTTCTATGTGTTTGGCTTTAGAATGCTGAACCGGATTTTTAGTGAGGTTGATGGCACTAGTATTATCACACTTAATAGGAATGTTATCTAGCTTAACTCCATAGTCCTCTAGTTGTTGCTTAAGCCATAGTACTTGAGCACAACAACTGCCAGCAGCTATATATTCAGCTTCAGCTGTTGACAGTGCCACTGAATTCTGCTTTTTGCTAAACCATGATACTAAGTTGTTTCCTAAGAATTGACATGTTCCACTAGTGCTCTTCCTATCTAATTTGCATCCAGCAAAATCAGCATCTGAGTATGCAAGCAAATCTAGACAGGAGTCTCTTGAGTACCATAATCCTATGTTCGTAGTTCCTCTTAAATATCTAAGGATTCTTTTAACAGCACTTAAATGTGACTCCTTAGGATCTGATTGGTATCTAGCACATATTCCTACACTAAACACGATGTCTAGTCTACTAGCAGTAAGATAGAGCAAGGATCCAATTAGTCCTCTATAAAGCTTAATATCAATACTCTTTCCTTTCTCATCTTTGTCTAGCTTACTAGTAGGATTCATTGGAGTGCCTACTCCCTTATGATTTTCATTCCCAAACTTCTTTAGTATTTCCTTTGTATACTTAGTTTGATGAATGAAGATACCTTCTTTAGTTTGTTTGATTTGTAATCCTAGAAAGAAACTTAGTTCTCCCATCAAACTCATTTCGAATTCTCCGTGCATTAAATCAGCAAATTCTTTGCAAAGAGTATCATTTGTGGCACCAAAGATTATGTCATCCACATATATTTGTACCACTAATAGATTTTCGTCCTTTCTTTTGAGAAACAGTGTTTTATCTACATTTCCTCTACTAAAGTCATTTTTTAGTAGAAATTTGCTTAATCGATCATACCAAGCCCTAGGTGCTTGTTTCAATCCATATAATGCCTTATGTAATCTAAACACATGATTTGGCAATTCATGATTCTCAAAACCAGGGGGTTGCTCTACATATACTTCTTCCTCTATAAAACCGTTTAAGAATACACTTTTTACATCCATTTGATATAATTTGAAATCCATGAAACATGCAAAAGCTAGAAGTAATCTAATAGCCTCTAATCTAGCTACAGGAGCAAATGTTTCATCAAAATCTATCCCTTCTTCTTGATTGTATCCCTTAGCTACAAGTCTAGCTTTATTTCTTATAACTAACCCATTTTCATCTAATTTATTTCTAAAGATCAATTTTGTTCCAATTACAGAGTTATGCTTTGGTCTTTCAGTTAATGTCCATACATTACTTCTTTTGAATTGATTTAATTCTTCTTGCATGGCATTTATCCAATTGGTATCTTTTTCAGCTTCTTCATAAGTCTTAGGTTCTAACTGTGAAACAAAAGCAAGATAATCATTTAAATTTCTAAGAGAGGATCGAGTTCTTACCCCTTGAGATGGATCCCCAATGATTAAGTCTTTAGGGTGTCCATATGCATACCTCCATTCCTTTGGCAAGTTTTGAGATTGTGGTGGCACGCAATCATCTCCCTTATCTTGAATTGGCACGTCATCAATATTCAACTTTTCAAAGTTAATAATTCCTGTATCATCATCAAGAATATTTTTTTTCCTAGCAGACTTACTATCAGACTCATCAAATATGATATTAACTGACTCTTCGACTACAAGAGTTCTTTTATTGAATACTCTGTATGCCCTGCTAGATGTGGAGTATCCTAAGAAGATACCTTCATCTGACTTGGCATCAAATTTACTTAGATCCTCCTTGCCATTGTTTAAAATAAAACATCTACATCCAAATACTCTAAGATATTTAGCAGTTGGTTTCTTATTCTTCCAAAGTTCATAAGGAGTTTTCTTGGTTATTGGTCGTATTAAAACCCGATTTAGAATATGGCAAGCAGTGCTTATAGCTTCAGCCCAAAAGTACTTTGGAAGATTTGACTCGCACAACATCGTGCGTGCCATTTCTGCCAATGTTCTGTTTTTCCTTTCAACAACCCCATTTTGTTGAGGCGTTCTAGGTGCTGAAAATTGATGTGAGATACCATTTTTATTACAAAATTCTTCAAAGTGTTGATTTTCAAATTTAGTACCATGATCACTTCGAATTGCTACTAAGGTGAGCTTCTTTTCATTTATGATATTATTATAAAGTTTCAAGAATTCTGAAAATGCTTCATTCTTATGTGCCAAAAATGAAACCCATGTATATCTTGAAAGATCATCTACAATAACTAGTCCATACTTCTTCCATCCTAGACTCGCAGTTCTAGTGGGTCCAAATAGATCCATGTGTATGAGTTCAAAAGGCCTAGTTGTTGATACTATATTCTTCGATTTGAAGGATGATTTAGTTTGTTTTCCTAATGAGCATGGTCCACAGATTTTGTCCTTTTCAAAAATCAATTTTGGCACATCTTTTATTAATTCCTTCTTGACTAGTTTTGATATTAATTCCATACTAGCATGTCCTAGTCTACGATGCCAAAGCCAACTTGTTTCATTTTTCTTTTCTTCATTAGTAATTAAGCATAATCCATTTTTCTTGCCTAAATCATGAAGATCTACCATATAAATATTTCTTTGCCTTTGTCCTACAAGTACAATGCTATTATCTTTAGGATTTGTGATTATGCATACTGATGCTTCAAATGTGACTTTAAACCCTTTATCACAAAATTGACTTATGCTAAGTAGGTTATGTTTCAAACCCTTAACTAATAAGACATTTTCTATGAAAGTAGATGGAGTAATGAAAATTTTACCCTTTCCAATGATATACCCTTTTTCATTGTCTCCATAGGTTACTACTCCACCCTTCTTAGATTCCAAGGTAACAAATTGATTTACGTCACCGGTCATGTGTCTTGAACAGCCGCTATCTAGATACCATCGTTTTTCCACTTTATTAGCTGCAAGACACCCCTGCAATAAAGATTAAGAAAGAGCTTTAGGTACCCAAACTATGTTGGGTCCTTTAGGGTTAGTACTTGATGTTCCTTTTGGAACACAAACTTTCTTGAATTTAAGCTTATGATTATTACTCAATTTGTTTTGACTGGACTTTCTATAGTTACATTCATATGCTTTATGTCCTAATTTATTGCAGCAATGACAAGTAATATTTTCATTTTTAGCTTTTACAAAAATGTTCTTTAAGTATTTTTGTTTTCTATTTGTTTTATATCCTAATCCAGCCTTATCATATACAGCTTTTTGACTATCAAGAATCATATTTAATTTAGTTGAACTAAGTGTAAACTTATCTACTAAGAATTTATATTTTTCAGCATCTTCTTTTAACTTGACATTTTCAGCAATTAGATTCTTGGTTTCATTTGTGAGTTTCCTACTTAATGTTTCATAGTTATGAGATAGTTTTAACTTTTCTTTGATAAGAGATTGATTTTCTTCTTTTAGAACTTTATTTTTATTGATTAGGTTTCTATGTTCTTCCATGAGTTCTAAAAATGCATCATGTAATTCATTAATAGTAAAATCACATTCAAGTTCAGAATCTACTTCATCGTTATTGGCCATATGACACATTTGGGCCGTCTCTTGATGATCTTCCTCTTCCGAACTTGACTCCTCACTTTCACTCCATTCAGCCATGAAGTTCTTCTTTTTCAGTTTTCTTGCCATCCACTTTAATTCCACGCAATCTATCTTATAATGCCCGGGTTTATTACACTCATAACAAATAAGAGTTTCTTTTTCCTTTTCTTTGTCCTTACCCTTTTCTTTGCTTGAGCTACCTTTGAAGAAGGGTTTCTTTGTATGAAATCTATTCTTACCTCTCATAAATTTTCTGAATTTTCTTTCAAGCATAGCCATTCCTTCTTCATCAAATTCATCATCATCTGAATCTTCCGACTCAGTTTGTTGTTTAGGGATGGTAGACTTTAGGGCAATGGTCTTTCTTCTCTTGACCTCATCTTCTGAATTTTGCCTCATGGTCAACTCATGGGTTATGAGTGATCCTAGAAGTTTCTTTAATTGCAGTGTGTTGAGGTCCTTAGCTTCCTGAATTGCAGTTACCTTGGCCTCCCAAACTCTTGGTAGAGACCTAAGAATTTTTCGCACCAATTCAGAGTTAGTATAAGACTTTCCTAAACTTTTAAGCCCATTTATAATTTCAGTAAAACGAGTAAACATATCAGTTATGGACTCAGTGGATTCCATTTTAAAAAATTCATACTTATGTACTAATATGTTTATTTTTGACTCCTTAACTTGATTAGTCCCTTCATGAGTGACCTCAAGTTTGTCCCAAATTTCTTTTGCAGAGATGCATGTAGATATTTTATTAAATTCACTTACATCTAATGAACAGTAAAGTACATTAATTGCTTTTGCATTTAACTGTGCTAATCTTCTATCACTTTCATTCCAATCCATTTCTGGTTTGGGTATGATAGTGCCCTCTATATTAAGTGTGGGTGTGTGAGGTCCTCTAGTAATAATGTACCATAATTCATAGTCTAAAGCTTGAATGAATATCCTCATCCTAGCTTTCCAGTATGTGTAATTTGTGCCATTAAATAGAGGAGGTCTATTTGTGGATTGCCCCTCACTCATAGAACATCCCACTTGGGTTGTCATGATCTTTAACTCTTGATTGTAAGATCAATAAGTACTATTGGAGCACCTTGCTCTGATACCACTTGTTGCCCAAGGTGACAAGCCAAGAGGGGGGGGTGAATTGGTTTCTCTTACTTTTAACTATCTTACTTCTGACTCTCGGTCTTCTGCAGTGAAAGAACTCTCGGCTAATTCAATTGTTTCAGCTCGAGCGAGGTAATTAGCCTGTGTTAGCAGAGCTCTTGGGGAAGAAGCAAGGGAGGATTTTTTCACATCTGGTACTGATGTTCCAATGTGTGCTTCAACCGGGGCCCCCGGAGGGGTAATTAATAAGAAAGATTGAAATTGCTTTTCATTCGACTTCCACACTGGAACTCTGGCCCGCCCTGCGAGGCCAGAGTGAGCTCAGCGGTCAGCCCCTGACGTTAGGGGGTCTTTCGCCTTTGCCAGATCTATAGAGATATTACGAGTTATGTTAATTGATGAGTTAGTGGAATTAAAATAAATCACAATACAAACAACAAGAAGTATAGTGGTTCGGTGCTCTCCTAAGCACCTACGTCCACTCTCCAAGCGACCCCTTGGGAATTCACTATAATCCCGCGGATTACAGTTGGATTGTTTTTCGGGCTCACAATCCAAAAACCTTTACACTTTGGTTTTCCGGGTTCACCAAAAACCTATGTTGGTTTTACGGGCTCACCAACGAACCTATGTTGTTTTTTCGGGCTCACCAACGAACCTTTACAATTGGTTTTACGGGTTCACCAATCAACCTATACCGTTGGTTTTGCGGGTTAACCAACTAACCTTTACAAGGAGTTTAATAACCAAAGTAAGAAGATTTAAGCTCCTAGATGAGCAAATATAACAATATAATCTACAAAGAAGAGTTTAGAGAATAGTTATCGCTTGATGTGACTTCTCTCTTCTTTGTCAAGGATGCTTCACTCTTCAAGGATGGATGGAGCTCTTAATGACTCTTTGAATCTGCTCAACCACTTTCTTTTGACTCTTGAATGAAGCACTTGGATGAAGAAGATTAGGGCACTTTGTCTTTTTTGTGTACTCTTTTATATTTTGCAAAAGGATGTTCTCTCTGATGAATAGTGCCACTTTAAATAGTTTCCTTCATCCATTGGACAAGCCCCAATGGTTAGAATTTAAAAACTAGCCGTTACTCACTGTTGGAAGGACAAAAAGAACTTCTGCAGAACTAGCCGTTATGCTTCTGTCCGTGTTTGGGTCGGCTCAACCTGTCCTTGGGTCGACCCAACTTTCACTTGGGTCGACTTGTTGGATTGCCCCACAGCGGCGCGATGTTCGCGGCGGAATCCGCATGCCGGGCCCGGTGCATCGCATACGCCGGAACAAGATCGGGTAGATTTCAAAATTTTTCTGAATCAAAACGATTCAGAACCTTTTTGAATTAAGATGGGGACTAAACTAAGATCTAATAATTAATTATGAATTGTTAAACTACCAAAAAATCAGAAATATAAAAGTTCAAATGAAGATCTCATCTTCACCTTTGTGCGGGTAGAAGAACACCGCAACCGATGATTGTGGTTTGGTTCCTTGTAGCCGCACAAACGTCTGGCCTCTACAAGTATCCACACGAGGTTGCTGAAGATCAGAGATGGGGCTTCACCGGGGTGCTAGCTCCTTGCAAAAGCCTCTCTTGGATGTCGAAGAAGAAGGAAGAAGAAATCACAAGGATCCCACCTTA
The DNA here is from genome assembly GCF_009389715.1 of Phoenix dactylifera. Lineage (NCBI taxonomy): Eukaryota > Viridiplantae > Streptophyta > Magnoliopsida > Arecales > Arecaceae > Phoenix > Phoenix dactylifera. The sequence goes on along the minus strand of NW_024068125.1, from coordinate 15,528 downwards.
TGCAGCCTTCAAAAGGAAGAAGAAAACCCTTCACTGTTTTTCTTCTTTTCTCTCCTTTTTCTTGCTGATTTAAATATCCCAAAAAATCCTTCTTGCTGCCCCATGGCTGAGAGAAGTTCTCATCTGAAAGCATGGGACGTGGGGCTCCCATTTATAGGGTTCAAAACCCTAGGCGCCAAGGGTCCTAGTCCCACTAGGATTCCTTGGCGCCTCCCCCTTTTTTTTTTTGCATTGGCGGGCCCCTTGATTCCTAGAATCATGGGGCGCTGGCTCCCAGCAAAGAAGGAGAGGGGGCCACGCTCCTCCTTGCCCTCTTGGCTGCCCCTTCTTACCAATTTTTGACTCCTCAAAATAGGGCATTAAAAGGGAGGCTCCATATAAAGAAAAAGGCCGAATTTAGGTAGGATTTTTGGGACTCGATCTAGCCAACTCTTGACTAGGATTTGAGTCAAATTTCTTTTGGATCAGACCCATCATAATTTGACTTAATTAATCAGCAATAAAAAACTTAATTATAATCTAATTATAATTATTTAATTCTTCCATTTAACTCACTAACTCTTAGTGGGTTATTTTGTACATCAATCTTATTGACAATTGACATTGTGATTCCAAATCACAAATCGACAATCCTAATAATCAGAACCTCTAATGTGTGTGACCTCATAGGTTCTAATCTGACTGGTAATGAGATATATTGAGATCTCCATCTCAGTATCATTGAAAACTCCTTTCAATGGGTTGGAACGATTCCAACTCAACTCATTAGGGTTTATCGATCATCAAGATAATCCCTATGAGTCCCACCATCCACCAGTGACACCTAGCAGCATGTAGTGGCTACCCAGCAGAATAGAATGATGAACCTCTAGGTGCAGTTGTCATGTGTTACAGTCCTTCTATCGTGGATCCCTACAAGACGGAGGTCATGGATAACTCGTCAAACTCCTTCGTCTGTCATATGTCAAAATTTATTCGACTTAAGTTCGAGAGTGGAAAACTCTTTCTCCACTATGCAATCTGCCCCGGCCGAGTTCTTACGAACTCAGTCTCATAAATCACATAGGATCTCTCCTTATCTATCAAGGTCGATAGATTCCTTGTAGATGCATATCCTACTCCTACAGTGAACTTACTGCAGCCAATCTACACTGCATGGACCCATATGGCTAGAGACTATGCATTTGTGCAGTCAAACTACAATAACCTCACTATGAGTAGCCGAAGTATCGCAGGTCAAAGGACTAGTCACACTACTGCAACATCAAGCAAGTCACTGACGAGTGGATAGACATCCAAGTGACTTCTTGTGTTGGTCACGCTCAGTACCCTTGTTCTCTCACAAGCACTTGCACTATTACTTCAGTGTCGCCACACTGTGGACTCGAGTCTCGTCCATCCATAAGGAAAGTAATGTGTGCACTGATCGGATCGATCACCGTCCTTGTGATGATCTATTGATCAGGAGCATTCAAAAATTAATCACCAATGATGCATGGCTCAAATTCTTAACTCTTAAGAATACGCATCATCATCTTATTAATTCTTGGACGATTCATAGACACATAAACAATATGAATAGAAAGATGCCTTTTATTTATTCAATAATAAATAGTCAAGTACAAAATTATGTCCCTAGAATTAATAATGTGTCAGCCAAAATTGGCTTCTAGGGCATACATCTAACAATCTCCCACTTGCACTAAAGCCAATTAGTCATGTATCTTAGTCCCATCTTCTCAAGGTGGGCTTCAGTCTTTTGTTGACTTAGCTGCTTAGTGAACGGGTCTGCCACGTTGTCCGCGGAGTCTACTCTCTGCACCTCGACATACTTCTTCTCAACATAGTCGCGTATGAGATGGAAGCACCGCCCTATATGCTTGGACTTCTGATGAGACCTTGGTTCCTTAGCAAGAGCTATGGCGCCATTATTATCGCAGTAGAGTGTTATGGCATCTGATGTCATTACATCTAATTCTGCAATGAATTTCTTGAACCAGAAGCCTTCCTTAGCAGCTTCAGAGGCGGCGATGTATTCAGCTTCCATAGTAGAGTCAGCAATGATCGGTTGTTTAGAACTCTTCCAATTCACCGTACCACCATTGCACAAGAACACATATCCAGATGTTGACTTCCTATCATCGACATCAGTCATAAAGTCTGAATCTGTGTACCCTTCTACCTTTAACTCAGATGATCCTCCAAAAACCAAGAATAAATCTTTAGTTCTTCTCAAGTACTTAAGAATATTCTTCACAGCTGTCCAGTGTTCTTCACCTGGATTCGACTGATATCTGCTTGTGACACTCACAGCAAGGGCTATATCAGGTCGTGTACATAGCATGGCATACATGAGGCTCCCTATTGCCGATGCATAGGGTATCTTGCTCATGCGTTGAATCTCTTCAGATGTGTTGGGGCGCATCTTCTTGGAGAGATGAATTCCATGTCTTAGGGGTATGAGACCCCTCTTGGAGTTTTCCATGCTGAACCTCTTCAGCACCTCCTCTATGTACATTTTCTGTGAAAGGCCAAGCATCCTTTTAGATCTATCTCTATAGACCTTTATTCCCAAAATATAGGATGCTTCCACAAGGTCTTTCATGGATAATTCTTTTGACAACCAGACTTTGACCGAGGTTAGCATGGGAATATCATTCCCTATCAGTAGGATGTCGTCCACGTACAGTACGAGAAATACGACAGCGCTCCCACTAACCTTTTTGTAAATACATAGTTCCTCTTCGTTTTTGATGAAATCAAACGTTTTGATTGCATCATCGAAACGAGTGTTCCAACTCCGAGATGCTTGCTTTAGTCCATAGATGGACCTTTGCGGCTTGCAGACCTTGTGATCTCCATCACTGGAAGTGAAACCCAAAGGCTGTTCCATATAGATATCTTCATCAAGATATCCATTCAGGAAAGTAGTTTTCACATCCATCTGCCAGATTTCATAATCATGAAATGCTGCAATGGCAAGCAATGTTCGGATGGATTTTAGCATGGCTACAGGTGAAAAGGTCTCCTGATAGTCAATGCCTTCGCGCTGACTATACCCTTTCGCCACAAGCCTTACCTTATAGGTCTCTACCTCTCCATCCGAACCTATCTTCCTTTTGTAGATCCATTTGCATCCAATAGGTACAATACCTTCTGGTGGGTCTACTAAGGTCCAGACTTGGTTGGAATGTATGGAGTCTAACTCTGACTTCATAGCTTCCAACCATTTCTCAGAATCGACATCAGTTATCGCCTCGTTGTAGGTTTTGGGATCCTGTATGTGATCCCTATCTCCCACTAGGAACATTTCCTCAGTATCCTCTTCTAGTATACCTAAGTATCTATCGGGAGGATGGGAGATCCTACTAGATCTACGAGGTGGTCGAGGGACATCGTGTACTGGCTCTGTATGAATGGGTTCAATAGGATCCATGACTCGTTGCTTTTTCAGAGACTTTCTCTTCAAGCTCAATTTTCCTCCCACTGCCTCTATCAAGGATAAACTGGTTTTCCAAGAAGATGGTGTGACGGCTCACAAACACATTGTGATCCTCTGAGACGTAAAAATTGTATCCTAATGACTCTTTAGGATATCCTATAAAACGAGCACTTATGGTCCTAGCCTCTAACTTGTCTGCCTGTAGTCTCTTGACGTGGGCCGGACATCCCCAAATCTTGAGATGACCAAGACTTGGTTTCTTACCATGCCATATCTCATACGGTGTGGTAGGAACGGATTTAGAGGGAACTCTATTCAGTAGATATACTGCGGTAAGTAAGGCATCTCCCCAAAGAAACATAGGTAAATCAGTGAAGCTCATCATGGACCTGACCATATCCAATAGGGTCCTGTTCCTCCTCTCTGACACCCCGTTGAGTTGAGGTGTACCCGGAGGTGTCCACTGTGAGACTATGCCGTTTTTCTTGAGATAGTCCCAGAATTCCCCACTAAGGTATTCTCCTCCTCAATCTGATCGAAGAGCCTTAAGAGGTTTTCCAGTTTTGTTTTTCTACTTCATTCTTGAACTCTTTGAACTTTTCAAAAGATTCAGACTTGTGTCTTATAAGATACATATACCCATACCGTGAATAATCATCGGTAAAGGTAATGAAGTACGAATAACGTCTCCTGGCTAGCACATCGAATGGGCCACATACATCTGTATGTACTAGGGTAAGTATTTCAGTGGTCCTCTCCCCATGTCCTACAAAAGGCAATCTAGCCATTTTTTCTTGAAGACAGGACTCGCAAACTGGATATGACTCGGAAGTCAATGAGCCGAGAAGCCCATTTTTATCCATTTTGTTCATCCTATCCTCTCCAATATGGCCAAGTCTGAGGTGCCACAAATATTTTTGGTTTATCTCATCTCTGGATCTTTTGGATCCTTTGGCACTCACTTCTTGCTCGGTCATAGATACATCCATATGTAAATGATAGAGATTGTCAATCATAAAACCACGTGCGACTATTTTATTTCTTAAATAAATAGAACAGCAGTCTTTGTCAAATGTAAAAACATGACCTTCCTGCGCTAAACATAAAACAGAAATCAAATTTCTGCTAGCAACAGGTACATAATAGCAGTCTCTAAGTAATAAACTAAAACCAGACGGTAGTCGCAGATGGTAGGTGCCCACAGCCACAGTAGCAACTTTTGCCCCGTTGCCAATCCGAAGGGTTACCGCACCTTCCGCCAGCCTTCTACTTTCCTTTAGACCCTGCATGGTAGTGCATAGATGAGCACTAGAACCAGAATCTATAACCCAACTAGAAGTAGAAGAAACCGTTAGATTAGTTTCAATTATGAGCAAGTCTATACCTTCTGAAGGTGTGTCACCTTTCTTGTTCTTCAGGCTCTCGAGGTATGAAGGACAGTTTCTCTTCCAGTGGCCGTCGACATTGCAGTGGAAACATTTTCCTCTGTCGTTAGCCATTTTCTTTTGAACTTCCTTCTTTGGCTTCTTATCTTTTTTCTGCTTCTTAGGAGGCTTCTTTTTCTTCCAAGTAGACTTTTTCTTGGAACCAGAAGTCAACTCAGCAGCAAGGACATTGCCCCTTGAACCTTTCAAGCCTCCCTCAGCAGTTACCAACATGTTGATTAGTTCAGTCTTAGTGCATTCAATCTTATTCATGTGGTAGTTTACTATAAACTGACCAAATAAATCAGAAAGTGATTGTAGGATCAAATCCACTTGTAATTCCTTGTGCATGTTCATTCTGAGCTTCTCAAGCTCCTCTAGATCCTTGATCATAGTCAGACCGTGATCATGGACAGACTGCCCTTCGCGCATCTTTGTCTTGAAGAGCCTCTTGGACACTTCAAAACGAGCTGTGCGACTCTGCTCACCATACAACTCTTGCAGGTGTGCCAGTATGTCCCTAGCAGTCTTCATATTTTCATGCTGGCATTGTAGTTCATTGGACATGGATGCCATGATATAGCACTTGACCCTAGTGTCATCGTCTGTCCACTTCTCATGCGTCGTACGCTGATCAGCGGTCGGACGTGCTGGTAATGCGGGGATGTCATTCTCGAGCACATAGCCTATTTTCTCGCAACTCAGAACAATTTTGAGATTCCTAAGCCAGTCTCTGTAATTGGTACCGGTCAATCGGTTGGTCTCAAGAATACGGGTCAAAGGGTTTGAAGCTGACATTGTATCTGCAGAGAGTAAAGGTTCTAGTTAGACTTTTGTACTTGATCCTAATCTGTTCTAAGGTCTTTTAGAACAAATGTAACTCCCACTATTTTCTCGAATCCCTCACACTCCCCTGGTAGGGAAACAAAAATCCCACACGATTAGGGTTTCTAGTAGGTACTGCGGTCCCACCAATTTACATGCCACCTCACCTAACAGTTATTGATGACACATAGATTGATGAATGTACAACTCTTGTACAATGTTTCTCAAGCATGTTGCAGTGTAACTTGGTCTCTAAGTCATGAAAACCTCACCTAATAGTTATTGGTCCCATTTCTTAGTTAAGTCAGACCCACCGTATAACCGTAGGAATAAAGTCGTCATTGGGTCCTCACCTAACAGTTATTGGTGCCCAACCCCACCTTTACCCTACAACATCTCATGTCTATAGAGAGGTCCAGCCCCCCGATGCAACTTGACCACTGTGTCCAGCCGAGACAAATCAACATCAGAAAGACCTTAGCAGCTCTACTACAGTGGAAGACGTATTGACTTAATATTGGTTAATCAGGTCTTAGTGTTTGCAACTTGAGCTCTTCATAAGAGGTAATCGAACAATTGGCTAGGTAAGCAGGTGGGAGGCTCTCCTTACTCAGAGAGTAAGGTCCTAATTAAGTAACCACTTTTCATGCTTTCCTAGACACCAATTAGATCAATTAATCTAATATGACTTGCTCATGTCGGTTCACTCTCGACTTGATTGAGGAGGTTTTGATTTAGGTCTCAATTGGGTTTGCTACATCATATGTAAACCTATCTACCCGACTCTCATTCACATCTCATGCAAACGGCACATTGCAGGCAGTTATAATCGCAGCAATAATTAAAGCTAAACTTTAAATAGGTGATGATCATGGATTCTAGTTAGGTCGTATTACAAGCACATGCACGTCAATCGATCAACTGGTCTTCAACTCTTGAATTGGTTCCAAGCCTCCTTGATTCGATCCTTGTCCAACTCTTGATCCAATCGCCATCAACCGCTTAGACCCCTGCTCATCTCATGTATCATCTTTGACTTGATCGTTGACGTACATCACATCACAGAAATACAACCAGATATAAAGTAAAATAAAAACAAATTACATCTCCCTTTTAGGAGGCACGCAGGCCTCTCAAAACATTAAATAAGATGCATGCAAGCATCTGAAAAATTACATGACATTACAGATCACATCGCAGGTCATTACATTAGATACCAAAAGGGTTTGAATCCTATGATCATCACCACATGCATCTCATGCATGATTTTATCTAATCTGATTTTAATTTTATTATGCAACCATCTGAGATCCAGATCATGCAATACCTTAATTTTAAACATCATAATCATATCATAATTTTAAAACTAACATCGCATGATCAATCTAACAAAATCAGCATGCTGAAAATTTTCAGCATCACGAAATTTCAGCACGCAGAATTTTTCAGCATACATAATAATTAAAAAATCAGAACTAATTCATAATTAATTAACTATTATCTTAATTGGATCCCCAAAACCATGGCTCTGATACCACTGTTGGATTGCCCCACAGCGGCGCGACGTTCGCGGCGGAATCCGCATGCCGGGCCCGGTGCATCGCATACGCCGGAACAAGATCGGGTAGATTTCAAAATTTTTCTGAATCAAAACGATTCAGAACCCTTTTGAATTAAGATGGGGACTAAACTAAGATCTAATAATTAATTATGAATTGTTAAACTACCAGAAAATCAGAATATAAAAGTTCAAATGAAGATCTCATCTTCACCTTTGTGCGGGTAGAAGAACACCGCAACCGATGATTGTGGTTTGGTTCCTTGTAGCCGCACAAACGTCTGGCCTCTACAAGTATCCACACGAGGTTGCTGAAGATCAGAGATGGGGCTTCACCGGGGTGCTAGCTCCTTGCAAAAGCCTCTCTTGGATGTCGAAGAAGAAGGAAGAAGAAATCACAAGGATCCCACCTTATGCAGCCTTCAAAAGGAAGAAGAAAACCCTTCACTGTTTTTCTTCTTTTCTCTCCTTTTTCTTGCTGATTTAAATATCCCAAAAAATCCTTCTTGCTGCCCCACGGCTGGGAGAAGTTCTCATCTGAAAGCATGGGACGTGGGGCTCCCATTTATAGGGTTCAAAACCCTAGGCGCCAGGGTCCTAGTCCCACTAGGATTCCTTGGCGCCTCCCCCTTTTTTTTTTTTGCATTGGCGGGCCCCTTGATTCCTTGAATCAAGGGGCGCTGGCTCCCAGCAAAGAAGGAGAGGGGGCCACGCTCCTCCTTGCCCTCTTGGCTGCCCCTTCTTACCAATTTTTGACTCCTCAAAATAGGGCATTAAAAGGGAGGCTCCATATAAAGAAAAAGGCTGAATTTAGGTAGGATTTTTGGGACTCGATCTAGCCAACTCTTGACTAGGATTTGAGTCAAATTTCTTTTGGATCAGACCCATCATAATTTGACTTAATTAATCAGCAATAAAAAACTTAATTATAATCTAATTATAATTATTTAATTCTTTCATTTAACTCACTAACTCTTAGTGGGTTATTTTGTACATCAATCTTATTGACAATTGACATTGTGATTCCAAATCACAAATCGACAATCTTAATAATCAGAACCTCTAATGTGTGTGACCTCATAGGTTCTAATCTGACTGGTAATGAGACATATTGAGATCTCCATCTCAGTATCATTGAAAACTCCTTTCAATGGGTTGGAACGATTCCAACTCAACTCATTAGGGTTTATCGATCACCAAGATAATCCCTATGAGTCCCACCATCCACCAGTGACACCTAGCAGCATGTAGTGGCTACCCAGCAGAATAGAATGATGAACCTCTAGGTGCAGTTGTCATGTGTTACAGTCCTTCTATCGTGGATCCCTACAAGACGGAGGTCATGGATAACTCGTCAAACCCCTTCGTCTGTCATATGTCAAAATTTATTCGACTTAAGTTCGAGAGTGGAAAACTCTTTCTCCACTATGCAATCTGCCCCGGCCGAGGTCTTACGAACTCAGTCTCATAAATCACATAGGATCTCTCCTTATCTATCAAGGTCGATAGATTCCTTGTAGATGCATACCCTACTCCTACAGTGAACTTACTGCAGCCAATCTACACTGCATGGACCCATATGGCTAGAGACCATGCATTTGTGCAGTCAAACTACAATAACCTCACTGTGAGTAGCCGAAGTATCGCAGGTCAAAGGACTAGTCACACTACTGCAACATCAAGCAAGTCACTGACGAGTGGATAGACATCCAAGTGACTTCTTGTGTTGGTCACGCTCAGTACCCTTGTTCTCTCACAAGCACTTGCACTATTACTTCAGTGTCGCCACACTGTGGACTCGAGTCTCGTCCATCCATAAGGAAAGTAATGTGTGCACTGATCGGATCGATCACCGTCCTTGTGATGATTCATTGATCAGGAGCATTCAAAAATTAATCACCAATGATGCATGGCTCAAATTCTTAACTCTTAAGAATACGCATCATCATCTTATTAATTCTTGGACGATTCATAGACACATAAACAATATGAATAGAAAGATGCCCTTTATTTATTCAATAATAAATAGTCAAGTACAAAATTATGTCCCTAAAATTAATAATGTGTCAGCCAAAATTGGCTTCTAGGGCATACATCTAACACGACTCAGCCTTTTCTTGGGTCGACCCTCTCAGAACCGCAGAAACTTGCAATTCAGCCTTCCTTCACTTGGGTTGACTCAACATTTCTTTGGGTCGACTCAAGGTTCAGTTGGGTCGACTCAACTTCCACTTGGGTCGACCCTCTTAAGGATTTTCAGAGAACCTTTTCTGTCATGTATTCAGTCATTGCCTTTGGGTCGACCCTCTCAGTGTTTGGGTCGACTCAAGCTTGGGTCGACTCAACTTCCTCTTGGGTCGACCCTCTCAGTGTTTCCAGAGAACTGTTTTCTTGAGTCTTTGAGAGGCTTGAAGTTTGGGTCGACTCATGCTTTCCTTGGGTCGACCCAACTACTGTTCATCCGTGCCATTTTTGCAGAAGTGTGCCAGATGCTTTCTTGATGTGCCGGGGTCGACCCAATCATCCTTGGGGTCGACTCAATCCACACTTTGCTGCAACTCAAGGTTAGATTCATCCAAATAAACAATGAAATGCATTTATACAAATATACTGAGAGTAACAGACTTATAAATGAAGTATCGAATTAACTTGTAACATACTCTTGATTATTGCTTGTTAATCATCAAAATAACACTATCATCCTCAGGAGCCGACCCTAGGAAGTCTTGAGCCGACCCCAGGATAAGTACTCAAAAATTATGTCTCTGGAATCTCTGAGAGGGCCGACCCCACTGTAGCTTGGGTCGACCCCAAGAAAGCATGAGTCGACCCCAATGAGAAGAGTCAGAAAAACAAGTTTCTATATTTTCTGAGAAGGCCGACCCCACTGTAGGAGGGGCCGACCCCAGTAAAGTTTTAGCCGACCCTAGGTGGATGAACAGTAACTTGGGCCGACCCAGAAAAGCTTGGGTCGACCCCAGTACGGCTGACAGCATAACGGCTAGTTTTGCAGATGTACTTTTTGAGTCTCCAACGGCTAGAAACAGCTAGTTTCTCCATTCCAACACCTAGGGAGTGATCATCTGAGGTTGGGGAAGTATTTAAGAGGTCAATTTCTCAAGAAAAAAGTATTTTTTGCAAAAATCAATAGTATATTCAAGAGAAAGAAAGTCCCAGTGTTCTTCATCAAGTTGCTTCATTCAAATTCCAAAAGAAGGTAGTTGAGTAATCTGAAAATGCATTCAACAGCTCTACCAATCTCTTGTGAAGTGAAGTAACCTAAGCAAAGAAGAGAAGAGCATCCTCAAAGCGATAACTATTTTCTATCGCTTCTTTTAGTTCATACTTGTCATATTTGCTCATTTAGGAGCTACAAACTCTTTTCTTTCAAATTACTTGTATGGTTTATTGGTGAGCCCGTAAAACCAACGGTGTAGATTGTTGGTGAGCCCGCAAAACCAACATAGGTTATTGGTGATCCCGAAAAATCAAGTTGTAGAGATTTTTGGATTGTGAGCCCGGAAAACAATCCAACTGTAATCCGTAGGTTTATAGTAAATTCCCCAAGGGGACGCTTGGGGAGTGGACATAGGTGCTTAGAAGAGCACCGAACCACTATACTTCTTGTGTGTTTGTATTGTGTGTTTTTTAATTCTACTGCACGTATATGTTAGATGTATGCCCTAGAAGCCAATTTTGGCTGACACATTATTAATTCTAGGGACATAATTTTGTACTTGACTTGACTATTTATTATTGAATAAATAAAGGCATCTTTCTATTCATATTATTTATGTATCTATGAATCATCCAAGAATTAATAAGATGATGATGCGTATTCTTAAGAGTTAAGAATTTGAGCCATGCATCATTGGTGATTAATTTCTGAATGCTTCTGATCAATGGATCATCACAAGGACGGTGATCGATCCGATCAGTGCACACATTGCTTTTCTTATGGATGGACGAGACTCGAGTCCACAGTGTGGCGACACTGAAGTAATAGTGCGGGTGCTTGTTAGAGAACAAGGGTACTGAGCGTGACCAACACAAGAAGTCACTTGGATGTCTATCCACTCGTCAGTGACTTGCTTGATGTTGCAGTAGTGTGACTAGTCCTTTGACCTGCGATGCTTCGGCTACTCACAGTGAGGTTATTGTAGTTTGACTGCACAAATACATGGTCTCTAGCCATATGGGTCCATGCAGTGTAGATTGGCTGCAGTAGGTTCACTGTAGGAGTAGGGTATGCATCTACAAGGAATCTATCGACCTTGATAGAAAAGAAGAGATCCTATGTGATTTATAAGACTGAGTTCGTAAGACCTCGGCCGGGGCAGACTGCACAGTGGAGAAAGAGTTCTCCGCTCTCGAACTTAAGTCGAATAAATCTTGACATATGACAGACGAAGGGGTTTGATGAGTTATCCATGACCTCCGTCCTGTAGGGATCCACGATAGAAGGATTGTATCACATGATAACTGCACCTAGAGGTTTATCATTCCATTCTACTGTGTAGCCACTACATGCTGCTAGGTGTCACTGGTGGATGGTGGGACTCACAGGGATTATCTCGATGATCGATAAACCCTAATGAGTAGAGTTGGAATCGTTCCGACCCATTGAAAGGAGTTTTCAATGATATTGGGATAGAGATCATAATATATCTCACTACTAGTTAGGGTAGAACCTATGGGGTCACACACACTAGAGGCATTGACCGATCCGATGGTTGAATCGTGATTAGAAATCACAAGTAATTAATTCGATTGATAACAAGTTGAAGAAGGAACAAAGGGAATTGATTAATTGGACTTAAAACAAGAGTCCTACTTGGAGTAGGATTCGTAGAGTCCTAATTGGATTAGGACTAGAAATTCTGCTTGGACTGGGATTCCTACTTGGACTGGAAATCCTATTTGGAGTAGGACTACGATTCCTACTTGGAGTAGGATTCCTATAATTCTAATTAGATTAGGAGTTTTGAATTAAATTTGGAATCCTACTTGGAGTAGGATTCCTAGAGTCCTAATCGAATTAGGACTTCGAATTCAAATTAGAGTCCTAATTGGATTAGGACTAGAATTAAACAAGTCCTAATTGGATTAGGATTTCTTAAGTTCCAATTAATTATTAATCCAATGAATCAAGATGACTCCTATTTAGATTAGAATTGAAGAGTTCAACTGAGTCATGGTTCATTCAAGTTCTAATTGGATTAGGACTAGCATAGATTGAACCCAATGGATTCATGATTTGGACTAAACCAAATAGGAGCCCTAGATGCCTTTAAAAGGCTTTAAAAGGAGGTGCCCTAATGATAGGTGAAGCCCTCCTCCTCTCCAACTCGTGGCCACCCTTCTCCCCTCTTGGTTTCAGCCACCATCAGCAAAAGGTGAGAAGAAGAAAGCTTGGCGGCAGCCTCCTCCCTCCTCCTTTGCTTCATCCAACGCAGGGGAAAGAAAAGGGCTGCAAGGTGCTTTGATTCTTCTTCAAGATCCCTCCTTCTTCTTCCTTCTCCCAAGCACAATCAAGAGTTGATTGAAAGGGAGGTGATCAGCCATCAAAAACATATCTCTGCAAGGGAGCTAGCACCCCAGGGAGATTGGAACGTTTGGATCGGTTTCTGCTTCGTGTGGATACCCGTAGAGGCCGGGCACTTAAACGGCTTCAAGCGAACCTTCATCCAAAAACCACGATCATCAGTTTGTGGTGATCATCTACCCGCACAAGGTGAGGATCTGATCTTCTAATGTTATTTAAAAGTTTTTAATCCTTATCTATCTACGAACGGTTTTTAAACAATATTCATGCGATGAACGGTTGATCCCGTGCATGTCTCTTCCGCTGCATCTGAATTTTTTTGAATTTTCTGTGGCATGGGCGGGTTTCTAACAGTGGTATCAGAGCCTAGGCATCGTAGATTAAGGTAAGGATTAATTATTAATAGGCTTATTAGATCTGAAATTTAAATGATTATGCATGCTCAAAATTTTCTGCATGCAGATTTTTTCTAGGGTGCTGATTTTTGCATGCTGATTTTTATGTGATAAAAAGATGATTCTAATTGCATTGTTAATGGGATTACAAAGTTTAGAATCATGATTAGCATGATCAGCAACCTATGTCATGAGATAATCAATTAGATTTCAGATCCGAAAATTATAATTGCTGCATGTGGTGATGATTATAGGATTCAAACCCTTTTGGTATCAAATGTAATGACCTGCGATGTGATCTGTATTGTCATGTAATTTTTCAGATGTTTGCATGCATCTTATTTGATGTTTTGAGAGGCCTGCGTGCCTCCTAAAAGGAGATATAAATTTATTATTATTTTTATTTTACATCTGGTTGTATTAATGTGATGTGATGTACGTCAACGATCAAGTTGAAGACAAGGCATGAGATGAACGGCGATCTAAGCGGTTGATGGCGATTGGATCAAGAGTTGATCAAGGATCAAATCAAGGAGGCTTGGAACCAATTCAAGAGTTGAAGACCAATTGATCGATTGACGTGCATGTGCTTGTAATATGACCTAATTAGAATCCATGATCATCACCTATTTAAAGTTTAGCTTTATTTGATGCTGCGATTATAACTGCCTGTGATGTGCCGTTTGCATATGATGTGAATGAGAGCGGGGTAGATAGGTTTACATGTGATGTAACAAACCCAATTGAGACCTAAATTAAAACCTCCTCAATCAAGTCGAGAGTGAACCAAATCATATTAGATTAATTGATCTAATTGGTGTCTAGGAAAGCATGAAAGGTGGTTACTTAATTAGGACCTTACTCTCTGAGTAAGGGGAGCCTCCCACCTGCTTACTTGGCCAATTGTTCGATTACCTCTTATGAAGAGCTCAAGTAGCAAACACTAAGACCTGATTAACCAATATTAAGTCAATAGGTCTTCCACTGTAGTAGAGCTGCTAAGGTCTTTCTGATGTTGATTTGTCTCGGCTGGATACAGTGGGCAAGTTGTATCGGGGGGCTGGACCTCTCTATAGGATGCGAACAATGAGGATCCGATTACCTATATGGATGCTATGCAAAGGTCCGACTCTGAGTTATGGCTTAATGCCATGAGATCCGAAATGAAATCCATGGAAATCAATAGTTTATGGACACTAGTTGATCCACCCACCCGAAGGGATAAAACCCATAGGGTGCAAATGGATCTTCAAAAGAAAGAGAGGCGCAGACGGAAAGGTGGAGACCTATAAAGCCCGTCTGGTTGCCAAGGAGTATCGTCAACGTTATGGTATCGATAATGACGAGACTTTTTCCCCTGCGGCAATGCTAAAATCTATTCGGATCATGCTAGCTATAGCAGCATATATGGATTATGAAATCTGGCAAATGGATGTGAAAACAGCTTTTCTAAATGGAGAGCTGGAAGAAGAGGTGTATATGATACAACCTGAGGGTTTCACATCCATAGATGAGTCCAAAGTATGCAAGCTACAAAAGTCCATTTATGGACTTAAGCAAGCTTCTCGAAGTTGGAACATACGTTTCGATAAAACTATCAAAACATATGGCTTCGTTAAGAACGAAGAAGAACCTTGTGTCTACAAGTGGGTTAACAGTTCAGTGATCACATTTTTTGTGTTGTATATGGATGATATTCTCTTAATTGGGAATGACATTCCTGCATTACAAAATGTGAAACTCTGGCTGTCATCACAGTTCTCCATGAAGGATCTGGGAGAAGCATCCTACATCCTAGGGATGAAAATCTATAGAGATAGATCTAAGAGGTTGCTTGGATTGTCCCAATCCACGTACATCGACACTATGTTGAAGCGGTTCAACATGGAGAATTCCAAGAAGGGCTATCTTCCGATAGGCCAAGAAATTTCTCTCTCTAAGAAAGATTGTCCGACAACTTCCAAAGAGAGAGAGCGTATGAGTAGAATCCCATATGCTTCTGCAATAGGTTCTATCATGTACGCCATGACATGTACAAGACCGGATGTTGCTTACTCCCTAGCAGTAGCGAGTAGGTATCAGTCTGATCCGGATAAGAACCATTGGAAGGTGGTGAAAACCATCCTTAAGTATTTAAGAAATACTAAGGACCAATGGTTAATCTATGGAGAATCAGACTTAAAACTTGTGGGGTTTACAGACTCTAGTTTTCAGTCAGACCATGATGACAGTAAGAGTATGTCAGGATTTGTGTTTACCCTGAATGGAGGAGCAGTCTGCTGGAAAAGTTCCAAGCAGCATTCAGTAGCCGACTCCGTATGCGAAGCAGAGTATGTTGC